>NW_015656594.1:308324-312300 GCF_001515625.1 Sinocyclocheilus rhinocerous
AAGAATCCTGATGCGGTAGACACCGGAGGTCTTTGATGAGTTCGTGATGAGTGAGCTGGAAGTTTTACTTCTGGTTCTTCTGAAGAGGAAAAGTCCACAGCGACTAAAGTTACTTGAAGATAAAAACTGCCGGAAAATAAAAACTCAAGAGGAAAGTCTTGAGAGTCTTGGAAAAGTGTTGTCTCAAACGAAGAGGGTTTCTGAGCAAAGATTATTTGCGCTAATGACTTTTGAGGGTTTCTCTATTCACACCCACCTTTGGGTGGAATAGCCAATATCAGGTGTGAATTTTTGAGCGGGAGAAGTTTCCTTTGTTTCCCTTTATGGCCCATTTGCATGTTTTATGGCCGGTCTGGAATTGCTGCCGTTTTAACCCAAAATATAGTATAAATCGTATGATGCGTTTCACAATCACATACTGTACATCATTGTTTGAGGAATAAAGAGCAGATAATATTGATACCAAGAAAGAGACCTTTAGAATCGATTAAACCAAAAATACATCCATACACCTGAATATCAGTGTTTAGGGCTTTAACTAATACAAATAACGAGTGGTAACAGCTAATCTAATAGGGAAACGTACAAACAACACATGCAATATACCAGATATATTTGTAGAGTATAATAGAGTAAAAGGTCTTTACGTGTGTGTGTTTGTGTGTGTGTGTGTTAGTTTGCTTGGTCAGCCAGGCCCATTGTGCCTGGCCCCGGGGGTCATTTACGTCTCTTTGGAATGTGTTTGAAACTCCAAATGAAGGCGCGAGTGGTGAAACTGTTTAGCATCTCCTTGATAGTGGGGGGGAACCATTTGACATTTAGCACCCATATAAGTGTAACGTCTGTGACCAGGACTGTAATTTATATGCAAATGTCAAAAGCTAAAAGGGTCTCTTAAGCCATAAAACCCAAAGATCATGCATGATTCTACGCAGACGCTACATCAACATGGGTGTTATTAGCTATGGCCTCTTTACCACAGCCGAATATGAGCCGTGTTGACATTTAGAACAACAACGACATTCTTGTCTGAGTTCTAAAGTATATAAAAATAACTACGTTCTTTAATGTTTTAAATAAACAAGGACAACAACCTAAATGGGAGATTTTAGTAAAACTAATTAGAACCGCTGAATTTATAAGGTCTTAGAGTATTTGTAGTAAGCATTAGAAAAATATGATGACATTACATAATAACATTTGTATGACAGATAACCAGAGTGAAAAAGAGACATTTCATTTGATGTTAGGGTGTGTATGCATTCTGTACTGCTAGCTAGGATCTCTGAGTATTCATGACGACCTTTAAAAGTACATTTTTAAGTACATTTTAGGAGAATGATCTAAAGCCGTTGGTAAATATCCACCTGCATCATGAAAGTGCTTTGTCAGATTGTAGGTATTTTAATTATAAAAGAATGATTGAGTAGCAAACAGGTCATCATGTGTAAAAGCATCTTTCAGCACTTTCTTTCACTCTGAGTAGTGTGGTTTTGGCCGCTAAGCCCCTCATGCCACAGACCTCTCCTATGTGAGAGTTAATGTTTTTGTGTGACTGCCTTGTGTTCCCATGTATATAGTGAGGAGCTGGGAATAATCACTGAGTTTGCAGGAGATGTGAGGCAGTCCTACTACTGGCAATCCGTTGTGACTTGCAGAATTGTTTTGAGAGTAGCATGCCATTATGTACAGTATGTCAAAAGGTAAAGAACCAACCATCCCTTTAACTGGTCAAAATTGCTTTTATATGTATAGTAGGTGAGAGGCCAGTATCTGAAGGCAGATTGTGTTTGACTTTTTATCTTCAAGCGTATATTCATTCTGTGGTCAAAAATAAATGGTTAAAAGTTTGCATTAATGAACTTTGATTTACACAGTGTTCTACAGAATTTAGTATTTATGTTTCAAATGAAATAAAGCGCCTTGGTTTTTGGATAGGGGATGTTTAATAGGTTATAGATTGTTGATAAATATTTAACAGTGTTCTATTTCAATTTCTGGTAAAATGTAAGGTAAAATTGCAAATATACATTTTAACATGTGTCCCTGACTTTTTTTAAAACCTAAATTAGGCTACTCTACAAACACATCCATTATTTTGCATATATTTAGGAAAAAGTCAAAAAGTCAACACATACACCTATTTGAATAAGAAGACCTTATGACATTTCATGTTTGCAATGAGTTTTGCATTTGACAAGAAGAAGAATTTATAAAAAGCATTTATCTTTATCTGTGCAAAGGTTACATAGCAATATGCTTTTTCTTTTTTTCCCCCACTTTCATCTATGACGTTAACCATATCCATTTATTCATTTTTTGCATGACATAACATTTTTAACTTTCACCCCAATTGGTTGCCTCACCGCCTTATATAGATAAAGTCCCACCCACCCAGCGTGGTCTCCACCTGTACTGAACATAAACCATACTCATTGTGAGATATTGGAGTACTTTACTTTGCGCATTACCAGGTTGATTTTGCTGACCTCTTCTCCAGCTGGCAAAGGCCACAGTGAGAGATTTATATATAAATATATGTGTATATATATATATATATATACACACACACCAGTGATAAAATGACTGGCCTGTGGTTGCATCTGAGTCTCTTCTTCTTGGGTTCAGCTCAAACTGGGAAACTGTTGGTTATACCATCAGATGGCAGTCACTGCCACAGGGAAGATGTTTGGCGTGTGTTGCTTGTTCAGCTGCACAGCGGGGAGGCGTTTCCTCATCTCAGCGTGCGGACTCATATTAAACCGGATGGGATGTCAGTCGTACCGATCGGTTCAATTTTAGATTGAGAAGGCATCCCTAATATATGTACAGCTGATTAATGAGAGGTCCAAACTACAAGCACCTACAACAGGGTAAATAAAGGTGCTTCTTGTTTTGAGAGGTACAACTTGGCTGTGAGTGCTCCAATCGAGAGTGCGTATTTAGACAGCGTCATGTTTGCCGAGAGAGGCTAAAGGTCGGAAAGCTCTTATATGGAAATGTTTTGGTGTGTTTATGCATAAAACATAGGGTGTGGATGCATTCTGTACTGCTAGCAAAGGATCTTTGAGTATTTATGACAACCTTTAACAGTACATATTTAAGTACATTTTAAGAGAATGTGCTAAAGCCGTTGGTAAATATCTGACTGTTTCCACCTGCTTCATAAAAGTGCTTTGTGAGATTGTAGGTGTTTTAATTATAAAAGAATGTACTCTAATCTTTCTCTCAGCATTTTCTTTTACTCTGAGTAGTGTGTTTTTGGCTGCTAAGCCCCTCATGCCACAGACCTCTCCTATGTGAGAGTTAATGTTTTTGTGTGACTGCCTTGTGTTCCCATGTATATAGTGAGGAGCTGGGAATAATCACTGAGTTTGCAGGAGATGTGAGGCAGTCCTACTACTGGCAATCCATTGTGACTTGCAGAATTGTTTTGAGAGTAGCATGCCACTATGTACAGTATGTCAAAAGGTAAAGAACCAACCATCCCTTTAACTGGTCAAAATTGCTTTTATATGTATAGTAGGTGAGAGGCCAGTATCTGAAGGCAGATTGTGTTTGACTTTTTATCTTCAAGCGTATATTCATTCTGTGGTCAAAAATAAATGGTTAAAAGTTTGCATTAATGAACTTTGATTTACACAGTGTTCTACAGAATTTAGTATTTATGTTTCAAATGAAATAAAGCGCCTTGGTTTTTGGATAGGGGATGTTTAATAGGTTATAGATTGTTGATAAATATTTAACAGTGTTCTATTTCAATTTCTGGTAAAATGTAAGGTAAAATTGCAAATATACATTTTAACATGTGTCCCTGACTTTTTTTAAAACCTAAATTAGGCTACTCTACAAACACATCCATTATTTTGCATATATTTAGGAAAAAGTCAAAAAGTCAACACATACACCTATTTGAATAAGAAGACCTTATGACATTTCATGTTTGCAATGAGTTTTGCATTTGACAAGAAGAATT
>NW_015656594.1:314698-326103 GCF_001515625.1 Sinocyclocheilus rhinocerous
GTTTTTTTTCCATACTATGGAAGTCAATGGAGACCAGCAGCTGAAGGTGAACCATCCCTTTAACTGGTCAAAATTGCTTTTATATGTATAGTAGGTGATAGGCCAGTCTCTGAAGGCAGATTGTGTTTGACTTTTTATCTTCAAGCGTATATTCATTCTGTGGTCAAAAATAAATGGTTAAAAGTTTGCATTAATGAACTTTGATTTACACAGTGTTCTACAGAATTTAGTATTTATGTTTCAAATGAAATAAAGCACCTTGGTTTTTGGATTGGAATGTAATACTTGGTTTAGTTTGTTAAAATTACATAATTTACTTATTTTTATTGATTTATTTAATTTATTCAGTTAAAATGCAATTCATACATACAGTGACTTGAAATGTACCTGGCAATGTTTTTAGTTTTTGAGTTCATTTTGATATTTTTTGGAGGCATAAAGTCAAAAAATGTCAGGATGATACAACTGTGCTGTATCATAATGAAAAATGAAAAGAATAAAATTCTTGAAAATAATTTTTTTAAAGGCTTATATTCAAGTCATCACAAAACGGAAGTTCTTCTCTATAAGACGACCCCTGCAGACCCTCTAAATATCAGATAAGCTTACCTTTTTATAAAAAGGCAAGTTAGTTTGGTTCATGTGGTGCAGTTCCCCAAAAGCATGATTAACCTGTTGCAGACATTTGGTCCTATTTACCTTTGTATGAATAAAGCTATCTCTAGATAAGTCCCATGACAGTAGTACGCTCCTGAAACCATTAACCCAGAGTTGCATTTAACCCACTTGTCAGACTTTAAACTGCAGTGCAGTGACATCAAGTGATATCAACACTCTCTCCCCTTTTGTCTAGTTCTGAGGTCCCTCCTCTTTTGAAAACATTGCCAGCCCTCTTAAATGTATCATATTTCTGTTGTCTGCTGTATGAATATTAGAAGGATGGTGAGAGCACTGACTGTTCCCGCTCTGGGGCTTCTAGCTTTGCTATGCTTGTTCTCCTCGGAGCCCGTGCAGGCTGGAAAGGTGCTTGTCGTGCCAGTGGATGGCAGCCACTGGTTGAGCATGAAGATCCTGGTGGAAGAGCTTTCTCGGAGGGGACATGAGATGGTAGTCCTGGTTCCTGAAACCAGTGTTCTGATTGGGAAGTCTGGTAATTACACCACTAAGTCTTTTCATGTGCCGTACACCCTTGCTGAACTGAATGCTAACCTGGACCACATAAAGAATAATGCATTTGAGAAGCCTCCACAGTTGGCTGATATCTTTTTAAATTTGGGGAACCTGATGCGGTTCACAGATATGCAGGTTAAAGCCTGTGAAAGGCTGCTGTATGACGAGTCCCTGATGAAGAGTCTAAGAGAAACAGAATTTGATGTTTTGCTCACTGATCCTTTCCTGCCTTGTGGCACCATCATTGCTGATTCCTTCTCACTTCCTGCCGTTTACTTCTTGCGAGGAATTCCCTGTCGAATTGATGAGGCAGCTGCCCAGTGTCCCTCACCTCCGTCTTTTGTCCCGCGCTTCTTCACTGGTTTCTCAGATAAGATGACTTTCCCTCAGCGAGTAAGAAACACACTTATGACAGTTTTAGAAAAGTCTCTATGCCACCAACTTTTTGGCAGCTTTGGTGAACTGGCCAGTAGATATCTGCAGAAGGACACTACATACAAAGAGCTATTAGGTAATTGTGCAGTCTGGCTTTTAAGGTATGACTTTACCTTTGAATTCCCCAAACCTCAAATGCCGAACATGGTCCATATAGGGGGCATCAACTGTGCTAAGAAGGGTCCACTGACAAAGGTAAGATGTTAATGAACACAGTCATTCTCAGTTGTTCTATGTTGTCTGGTTCACAAAATGCAAATCTTTCACATTGTCACAGACATTATATAAAATGTGTAATGCACTTACTGATAAGACTTTACAGTTAATGCAATGTGTGTGAATATATATATATATCAAGATTATTGCAATATAATGTAGATTATTGCTAACATTTTCAAGTTTTAATGAATTAACAATGATCAATAGTATATTATTAAATTAACATTAACATAGATTTAATCACTGCTGTCATACTGTAAATGTTT
This sequence comes from Sinocyclocheilus rhinocerous, assembly GCF_001515625.1. Lineage (NCBI taxonomy): Eukaryota > Metazoa > Chordata > Actinopteri > Cypriniformes > Cyprinidae > Sinocyclocheilus > Sinocyclocheilus rhinocerous. The sequence continues at coordinate 316,789 of NW_015656594.1, forward strand.
ATTGCTAGTTACAATTTAAGCTTTAAATAAAAATACTTGTACTAATAAACCATTGGATTCCTATATCAGCACTATTGCATTTTCATGGTCAAATCAGAAAGAGGATTTGTATTCATATCAAGATTATTGCAATGTAGATTATTGCTAACATTTTCAAGTTTTAATGAATTAACAATGATCAATAGTATATTATTAAATTAACATTAACATAGATTTAATCACTGCTGTCATACTGTAAATGTTTATTGCTAGTTACAATTTAAGCTTTAAATAAAAATACTTGTACTAATAAACCATTGGATTCCTATATCAGCACTATTGCATTTTCATGGTCAAATCAGAAAGAGGATTTGTATTCTGTGCAAATTCATCAGTATGAAAGTTTTTCAGGGTTTGCAGAGGCTATTTAGACCCTAAGCAAAATATTGTTCACTGCATTTTCTGAAAACTAGAGTGGACTACTCTACTCTTACCTGCTATGTAATCCTTGCCCTAAGCCTGACAGGTTAGAGTTGTAGGTCTAAGTCAATATACCCTGGTCCTTTTGATGCCATGAATTCTTGAATTTATGTGAAGTAATACTAGAACATGATGTGTGTTCTTTGAAAGAGCATTTTTACCGTTTACTGTCCCTGGCATGTTACATCACACAATGTTCATTAAACAGCACCAGGACAACCAAGATCTAATTTAGAATACTCAAAATCTACTGGAACAAGGATAAGAACAAAATCATAAGTGCACACGTGTTGTGAATTGGGCAGACACTTTCCATGGGAAGTTCTCTTGTGTGGATAAATATGAATAATCCACAAACATTTATTAGTGATTAAGACACATATGCTTCAGTGCCATATTTGGACTGAGCACATTCTACTATCTGTAAATATTGCCACCCCTATGTACCTTGTCCTCACCCATTTTAAGATGGTACTTTAACCTGTGTGGTTACTCTGAAGTGTATTTCTTCCTTAATCTCTTTCAACTGCCACTGTCCTTCACACATCTGATAAAATGGCTAGCTTGTGGTTAGCTCTTGGGTCTTTTACTTTCTAGTTCAGCTGAAGCTGGGAAACTGTTGGTTATACCATCAGATGGCAGTCACTGGTTAGGGATGAAGCCTATTGTAGAGGAGCTGGGGAGGAGAGGAAACCAAGTGGTGGTTGTCTTCCCAGAGGCGAGTCTGAGTATGGGTCCTTCAGAGCAGACCACCACTCTGACATATCCAGTGAACTACACCAAGGCTGAATTAGAAGCGAACTTAGCAGATCAGTTAAACACAATTCTGAGCATTGATATCTCTACAGACCTGGCCAAGTTTCAGTCATTCATCATCTCACTGGATGTTTTGCCGATGTTTATTTTGAGGAACACAGAGGGTCTGCTCTTCAACAAGGACTCGATGAAGAAACTGCAAGACTACAACTTTGATGCAATTCTCACAGATCCATTTGAGCCTGTTGGAGCTATAGCTGGTGAATATCTCTCAGTTCCAGCTATTTATATGCTAATAAATCATCCTTGTGGTGTCGATACTCTTGCCAGTCAATGTCCAGCTCCAGCTTCTTATGTTCCACAAGCTTTTACTCACTTTACTGACCACATGAATCTTTGGCAAAGAAATCTGAACCTGGTAAGGACTCTGCTTCAGCCCATGGCTTGTGGACGTATGTTTGCTCGTGCAGATGAGACTGCCTCACATGTACTTCAGAGAAAAACATCAATGATGGAGATCATGAGCCGTGCAGCTCTCTGGTTTTTGCGTTTCGACTTTGCTGTGGAATTCCCACGTCCAGTGATGCCAAACATGGTCATGATTGGAGCAACAGTTAGCCAAAAACCTAAACCTCTGTCACAAGTGAGTCTTTTTTGTTCTTAATAAGCTTACTATACTAGTAAGTGCTGTATCTGTAATTTGATTAAAACAACAACAACAACTTGTTTTCTTAATCTCTGTAGTTATCCTGGAATAGAAAAGAACCAGCAATGTGTAAATTTCCAGTAAGACGGGATAAGCAAGGTTATCAAAATAATATCTGTGAAGAACACTTAAAAGACTCTTAAAGATCTACAAGTATGGCTGAGAAGCTGTTGCTGATGCCTATAGATGGCATATGCTGGACCCTACTATATTAGTAGGTCTAGTAGTATTATACTCTTACTATACTCTTACTTTTTCTGCTGCTATATCTTTATATAGCAGAAATAGTAAGAGTTGTACGATATTTCAAATTCAGCAATTTAGTCCAAAAGCACTGAGACCTTTCACTTTTGTACAATTACGCTTGTCTGTGCATTAATGGTGGGGATTTTTCAGTAAGTCTTTCTGCAGATTGCTTAGATGCGCCAGTAGGTGACACTAAAGTATATAGAAATAGCCACATTCTTTCATCTTTCATATATACAATTTTTTTATAACCAGAGAAAAGGAGATAGATACTAGATTTGATGTTAAGTATGGTATGTACACATTCTGAATCTGTGCTTTATGATAGCAGCAAGTATCTATGCATATTCATGACAACACTGAAAAGTACATTTAATTCGTTGTAGTTATAAAAACTTTTAGACCTGCTAGAGCCACTGGTAAATATCTGACTTTTTCCACCAGCATCATGAAAGTATGAAGACTCATCATGTTAGACTGTCAAACACATTTCTTTGCTTTAGACTTGGTTTCAACATATTGTTTTTCCTCCATTGTCAGTATTTTAATTATCAGCTCCTTTGTCCATTGCAACATTATCTTTACAATAGGCAATTTTTGCCAATGAATCAAGAAGGATTCAGTAGTGAACAGTAGTGATGGCAAAGTGAAGCGTTCTGAACCAGTGAAGCTTTCAACACAATTGTATTGGAAAAAGGTTCATCACTCGAAGCTTTTCAACACGGTTTATGTTGTCATAAAATCGAATAACACCTTCCAAATTTCTGTGTTCCATTACAGCCGCTGGTTTCACATCTGGTTCTACGACTGATTCTATATTTTATTTTATTTTATATAAATAATGGTCATTGTCAAAGTCATTCATTTGTGTCGGTGTAATCATTACACCGACATAGATGAATGAGTTTGACAATGACCATTACACTGTGATGGCACTAAAATAAGAAAAATAAATGAAACATAAATTCATAAATTAAATCTGCGATCTGTCTATTATAACTCTGCCTCAGTCCTGTTATTTCATTTGAGCTTAATAATTACGATATTGAAAAAAAAAATGCTAACGCATTATAAAGTGATATAATGTAAAGGAAACGGCGCTGAGGTTCGCATCGTTTGAACCAGATACTGAAGCAGTCACGTGGTTTTCAGACGAACGAAGTTTCAAACGTCATAGATCATGTGCTTTTGGCAAAACGAATCAAGCTCTGATACAGTGCTTTGGTCCAGCAGCCCCTCACTGCAGAACAACGATCCAGGGGGCGTGGTTGGATCCACATCTAAGGGGTGGAGATGGGTGGGTTTAGGGATCAGGGGGTGGAGACTGGTAGGTTTAGGTATATGTAAGGTGGGAGGAGTTGGATCTGGATCCACGCCCCCTGGATCTTGTGTTCTGCAGTGAGGACCATCTCCTTTGGTGTGAAATGTGTTTGTTTTTTGGGGGTCTTTTATACAAGCTTCGGAGCTTCTGTGTTGAGTGTAACATCACTAGGGAACAGGTCCTCATGTGTAAAAACATGTGCTCTGTAATCTTTCTCTCAGCACTTTCTTTCAATCAGACTGGAGTGCTTTTGACCGCCCCAGCCCTCGTATTTGTAAGATCATGTTTTTGTGTGACTGCCATGTGTTCCCATGTGTATAGGGAGGAGCTGTGAATAATCACTGAGATTGCACAATATGTAAAGTAATCCTACTGCCAAACCATTGTGACTTGCAGAATTGTTTTGAAAGTAGCATGCCACTATATATGTCAAAAGGTACAGATAAAAGCAATAACTTAAACCTCTAACAAACTCTGACAAAGGTAAAGATAAAACGCATGACATGACTCTTGCAGACCCTCATGACTGTGTGTCAAGGTCAAAAAGTTTAATAGAATTACTTTAGCTCAGGTTCATGTTGCACAGCTCCCCAAAATCATGATATTTATTGAAAAACCTTTTACCATTAGTATATTAATCTACACCATTGTTAATTTATTAATACTATTGTGCATTGTTAGTTCATGATACCTGATGCATTAACAAATGTTAACATATTGAGCCTTATTGTAAAGTGTTACTGACATATAATCGGGTTTGGTCCTCTTTTGTATGAACAAAGCTATCTCTAGATAACTCCTATGACAGTTCTTATATGCTTGTATGCTCTTGAAATAATTAACTCAGGGCTACATTTAACCCACTTGTCAGACTTTAAACTGCATTGCAATGATATCATGACAGAGAGTAAAAGTCTGAGTTCATTGGTTCATTTAAATCATGCCAGTGACCATTCAAAACTCACTCCCCTTTCGTCTAGTTTTGAGGCCCCACCTCTTTTGAAAACATTGCCAGCCCTCTTAAATGTATCATATTTCTGTTGTCTGCTGTATGAATATTAGAAGGATGGTGAGAGCACTGACTGTTCCCGCTCTGGGGCTTCTAGCTTTGCTATGCTTGTTCTCCTCGGAGCCCGTGCAGGCTGGAAAGGTGCTTGTCGTGCCAGTGGATGGCAGCCACTGGTTGAGCATGAAGATCCTGGTGGAAGAGCTTTCTCGGAGGGGACATGAGATGGTAGTCCTGGTTCCTGAAACCAGTGTTCTGATTGGGAAGTCTGGTAATTACACCACTAAGTCTTTTCATGTGCCGTACACCCTTGATGATCTGAAGGCCAACATGGACAACATAGAGAAGAATGCATTTGAGAAGCCTCCAAAATTGACTGATATTTTTGAGAATGTAGGGAACCTGATTCAGTTCTTGAATATGCAGGTGAAAGCCTGTGAAGGGCTGCTGTATGACGAGTCCCTGATGAAGAGTCTTAGCGAAACAGGATTTGATGTTGTGCTCACTGATCCTTTCCTGCCCTGTGGCACAATCATTGCCGATTCGTTCTTGATTCCCTCCGTTTACTTCCTGCGATTGATTCCCTGTTTGCTTGACGAGGCAGCCACCCAGTGCCCCTCACCTCCGTCTTTTGTCCCACGCTTCTTCACTGGTTTCTCGGATAAGATGACTTTCCATCAAAGAGTAGAAAACACGCTTATGACAGTTTTTGAAGCTTTCCTTTGCCGCAAACTGTTTGCTGGCACTGATGAACTGGCCAGTAGATATCTGCAGAAGGACACTACATACAAAGAGCTATTAAGTCACGGTGCAGTCTGGCTTTTTAGATACGACTTTACCTTTGAATTCCCCAAACCACAAATGCCAAACATGGTCCAAATAGGGGGCATCAACTGTGCTAAGAAGGGTCCACTGACAAAGGTAAGATGTTAATGAACACAGTCATTCTCAGTTGTTGACTGGTTGACTGAAATTTATAGCATTTATTTATGCAAATTCATCAGTTTAAAACTTTGAGCAGTTAAAGCTTTTAGGCCATGTTTGCAGTAGGCTATTTAGACATGCAGGGCTGTACAGTGCGACATAAAAAAACGTGCACGTGCTACGAAAAAACTGGTCTGTGCGATGAATACATTTACCACTGTAGCACGCCTGCAATACAGTTTTGCATGTTCATAACACAGCCGCTTAATAGTGTGAAGTGATTTCGTTGTGCTTGTTTGTGTGTGTGAGATTGATTATACTTGGTAGTTAGGGGTGTGCGATTGAAAAAAAAGTTAACGTACAGCCCTGACATGTATTTAAAATATTATCCATTATTATTATTAGAGCTGTTGGTCAAATTAGAAGCTGTTGGTCCAGGTCAAGATGACATAATCCATGTTGATGCCATGAATTTATGATGTACTCTGTACTTTGAAAGAGATGTTACATCACATGATGTTTATTAAACAGTTACAGTTACTCAGAGCTTGTCTGTACTGACATTGTTGAAGAGTGCCAACCTACACAATCATGAACAATGTTTAAATATCTAATTGCAGTCCACTATGGTCATAGTCTTTACTTCTGAAGATGTGTAAAATTCCATTAAACACTGTAACTCTTGGAGAGTCTGTTTAAGAGTTTAGATATTGTGCATGATTTTCTAAAGAAGCATTAATTTACTTGCAGGCAAATGTTTTTTTTTCCTTTCGACTTTTTTTCGAAAAAAAGGTTTTTCGACTTTTTTTTTTCCTTTCGACACTTCCTCTTAAAGATTCCTCTATAATCTTTAAGAGGAAGTGAGGTGCCCCTATGTGTTTACAGCATGAAGCACCAGGGGAAAGGCTTTTTGTAATGCTGTGCACTGTTAAGGAAAAGAGAGCTAATTATTATTTTACCAAGAGGTAGATCTATTTATATGTTAATAACTAAAACAATTGAACTCAGAGTGTTAGGTCAAAGAAAAGCATTGCTAATTGTTGCAGTATGCTGCTTTTGAACAAGTTTGAATATGCAAGTTCATGTGGGGGTATCTGTATGAGCAAAACAAAAAAAGGAAGGAAGGAAAAGGGGAGTTTACAGTGAAAGCTTGCTCCATTATGTCCTTAGAACATGATACCGGTGTTCAGTGCTGACATCTGTTCTCTGTGCAGGAGCTGGAGGATTTTGTGAATGGTTCTGGAGAGCATGGGTTTGTGGTCTTCACTCTTGGCTCCATGGTGTCACAGTTACCCGAGGCCAAAGCCAGAGAGTTCTTTGAGGCTTTCAGGCAGATACCTCAGAGGGTAAGTGAGGATTGATTTTGATGATCATGTTTGAGTAAGGGTCATGTTGGGTCAAAGTAAGGCCAGCCATATATTTTTGTGAAACAAAATAATGTTCTGCATATTAATGCATGTCATCATATGTTCAGGACTGCATGGCTGCATATTATTAACCTTCATGATTTTTTTTATTTGTAGGTGCTATGGAGGTACACTGGACCAGTCCCTGAAAATGCTCCAAAGAATGTCAAACTGATGAAGTGGCTGCCACAAAATGATCTCTTGGGTATGTGTATATTCTCCTTTGACCCTCTAACCCTCCTGGGAGACGTTTTATTTATAGAAATGAGATTTTTTTGGCATTGCTGACAAGAGTCAACGAATACATGATGTTTGAATTATCATGCCATATTATAATTGACTACAAAATCAATTGCTAACACACTAATACACTGAATGTGTTTTCCTTTACATTGTAGGCCATCCTAAGGTTAAGGCTTTTATTACACATGGTGGATCACATGGAATCTATGAAGGAATCTGTAATGGGGTGCCAATGGTGATGCTTCCTCTGTTTGGAGACCAAGGGGATAACGTTCAGCGCTTAGTGTCTCGAGGAGTTGCAGAAACCCTGAGTATCTATGATCTGACCTCAGAAAAACTACTGGTTGCATTGAGAAAGGTCATCAATGACAAAAGGTAAACATAAGAAAAATGTTCAGCCTCTGCATGAAATCAATCTATGCACTGATGCAATTGTTTATATTCATGAAATAGTATTGAACTCAGAGTGGAATATTAGACTGTAAAAATTATTTTTCAAAGTTGTATAAAAGAATATTGGAGTATGTATTATATAAAAAAAAATGCAATTTCGTAATTATTTGTTAAATTTACTAGCAATTTCTGAGTGAGAATCATTGTTAAATGTGTAGATTATTTTAAGAACTGCAGTCCTTTTGATTGCAACACAATATAAACATACTTCATCTTTGACTCCACAGCTACAAGGAGAAGATGACAGAGCTTTCAGCTATTCACAGAGACCGTCCCATTGAGCCTCTGGACCTGGCTGTGTTCTGGACTGAGTTTGTTATGAGACATAAAGGGGCAGCGCATCTCAGACCTGCAGCCCACGAGCTGAACTGGATTCAGTATCATTCTCTGGATGTCATTGGCTTTCTCATTCTCATTCTAGTGACTGTTATTTTTGTGACTGTCAAAAGCTGCATGTTCTGTTTCAGGAAGTGCTTCAAGAAAACTCAGAAAAAGAAGAAGGAGTAGCTATATTAAGACAATTTTTCATAGGGTCCTATGAATTCCGAGTAAATAGTATTTTTTGCCATTTAATATTCACATACACTAGTCCATAACGCAGTCTGATTGAAGTGTACTGACATGCATTTGATTTATTCATTCAAATTTGGACAAATTCCTTGACATTCCTCGTTATACAGTAAACTTCTGGTGTGTAGCACTTTGAATGTACAAAATTATAGGGTTTATTTAATTTCATTGGAATAAAAGATAGATTAATGTTTTTGCCATCATTTGATTACCAGAAAAAATTAAAATACACAACACAGAATTTCTAAAATATAAATAAATAAAAATTTAATAAGGCCCTATTGTTGTATAAATAGTAATTAAATTTAAGTTTGGGCTCTGTTGTTAACTATAACCTTATAGTGATGTAAAAGAGCTCCCTATAATTTAGATCAGTGATGGGTAAACTTGGCCCTTCCAGGCCACTTTCCTGCAGAGATTTGATCCAACCCTGATATGACTCACGTGCCTGTAGCCTTCTAGTAGACTTGAAGACAATGATTAGCTGGTTCAGGTGTGTTTGATTAGGGTTGGAGCTAACCTCTGAAGGAAAGTGGCCTGGAAGGGCCAAGTTTGCCCACCCCTGGTTTAGAGCATAAGATGAGGTAGATTTTTATCCTGAAGAAAATTTGAATTATAACTGAATTTATTTAAAGAAAGAGCAATTTGTTCAGTAAAGAATTTTATGTTTAGTTTTTCTCCCTGCTGTACCGAAACTGTACTGAACCGTGACATTAAAACTGAGGTACATACCGAACTGTCATGTTTGTGTACCGTTACACCCCTATTGTATACAAATTAATAAATTAAGTTGTTTTTATGAATTCAATTAATTAGATATGTTTTTGATTAAACCATTAAAATGGAATACAGATCATTTAAATGGAAAGCACAGAATATGGGCCTTAAGAATGTAATTTTTCTTTAATTTTTAATAAACCGTTGTTAAACAAGTTTAATGATTTCAGTTAAGTAGACATGCTTTTTGATTAAAATTTAATATAACCATCCAGAAAAATAAAAAATAAAAAAAACCTGGAAAAAAACTTAATTAGTGAACAATAAAACTGATTTCATAGGGCCCTACAAATGAAAATACCATGCATCTGAAGCTATAATTCAATACCAAGCAACGGTGCGTATTATATGTTTTAAATGGCGCTCACTCATTTCTTTGAAGGATCAAAGTAGAGTATGGAGTATTATTTGGTGTAATGAAATGTGTTTATGCGGTTTAAAGTAAAAA
>NW_015656595.1:0-260 GCF_001515625.1 Sinocyclocheilus rhinocerous
CATTCAGGACTTCCGTTCAAAAACTCGGGAAGTCTTGATTAATTTAAAAAAAAAATTTGTATAATTAATTAATTTAAATGAATGTTTCTAATACACACATTTATAGCAGAACCTCAAGTAAACTCCATGTTATTTTGCTTAGTCATATACAGGTGGGAGCTTTTTCAATTTATTACTCAGAACGACTTAGAATAGCCTACAACCAACTTAAAGACTTATTCAGGGAAGTTCAGCAGGATGCAGGAAATGGTTGAGTATTA
>NW_015656595.1:398-558 GCF_001515625.1 Sinocyclocheilus rhinocerous
TTTTATAATAAATAAAAAGAAAACAAGTAGAAAGAATAGAAAAAGAATAGGGAATGCTATTGTTAGAGGGTCATTTTAAAATTAAAATAAAACAAGTCAATAGAATAGAAAAAGTATAGAGAATGCTAGTGTTAGAGGGTCTTCTTTCTTTATAAATAAA
>NW_015656596.1:0-378 GCF_001515625.1 Sinocyclocheilus rhinocerous
GCAAATCCAATCGTTTGTGCAGAGAGTGTAAAAGCTAAAGCGCGCGCTGCAGGACATGGAGGCGCCAGCGCAATCACTTACATTTTTTTAAGAACAGCGGAAACTTAAAAATACGCCGTAATTTTTGCTCATAAATGTAAGAGTGTACATCATTCGGAACTGCAAAGGGTCTACTTGTATTTGTGTGCACTCACAATATCAACAAAACATTGTGCTTTTGTAAAATAAAGAAAACAAACACAATGCGCTTTCTGTCCTCTTGGTCTTGAGCAGGAGCGCTTCACCGACATGATAAATATATCTATAGAATGCTTTAAATTACTATTTTAAAACGAAATAATTCAAATCGAAAACAAAAACTCTTTCATTATGTAATCC
>NW_015656596.1:487-615 GCF_001515625.1 Sinocyclocheilus rhinocerous
TCAGAAAACATTAGTTTATTAACAAATAATTCAAATATCCCCTCACTATTTTTGACTTTTTTTTTGTTGTTGTTTTTTATTTGATTATAATTTTTTTGTTTGTTTGTTTGTTTTTTGGGCTGATGTGC
>NW_015656597.1:0-1552 GCF_001515625.1 Sinocyclocheilus rhinocerous
CACACACGTGACTGACCGCTTGCTCGCACCAACAGGAGGAGGAGGCTCGTGTTATTCTCTACACTGCACTCAACCCGAGGGATTCCTACACTTTCAGTCTTTGAGGAGACATGAAAAACAGCGCATACCGCAGGAACGGTATAACGGAAAATATTAGCGGTTTTGAAACCGTGACATTTTCACATCGCGGTATACCTTGAAACCGGTAATCGGCCCATGCCTAGTCTGGAGTTGCGATTTCATAATTAAGATCGGACAGTGCACACACAACAGTATATGGTCCCACAAATTTCGCGCAGAACGGAGAGCCCACTAAAGGCAGCAATGCCAAAACCTGATCCCCAGGATTAAATACGCGCTGTTCAGACTGGCTATCAAACAACTTTTCCAAATTTTTCCGTGCTGCTTGACCAGCTAAAAATAAGTGTCTTGTAAAACCGTTTACATATTCAAGCAGACTTTTTGGTGGCTGTTTACCTTTTAACTGATCACCCACAACAGCAAGCGGACCGCGCACCTTATGCCCAAAAACTAGTTAATTGGGAGTAAAACCCAAACTAGACTGCGTGACCTCCCTCGCGGCCAACAAAAGCCATGGAATTCCTTCCTCCCAGTCTCGGTTTAATTCAACGCAATACGCACGTAAAAGAGACTTAAGCGTTTGGTGAAACCATTCCAGCGCTTCCGGACTCTGAGGATGATATGCGCTGGAACAGTGATGCTGAACTCCCAACTGCTTTAAAATTTCCACGAACATGTTAGACACTGGTCACTTTGAATGACCTTAGGGATACCGAAGATTGAAATGAATTGAGACAGGGCTTTTACAACGGACCGAGTATTGATGTTACGCATCGCATAAGCCGCAGGGTAGCGAGTACTTTGACACATTACAGTCAAGAGAAATTTACTTCCCGACTTAGAGGGAGGTAACGGGCCAACACAGTCTACTAACAAATGTTCAAAGGGTTGCTCCACTGGAGGTATTGGATACAATGGAGCCCGTTTCAGTGGCTGATTAGGTTTTCCGGTCACTTGGCACGTATGACAGGTTTTAATAAACCGAGATATATCTTTTTTCAACAGCGGCCAATAAAAATGCTGCAAAACTCTGTCATATGTCTTTTTTACACCTAAGTGCCCGGCTATATCGCCGTGAGCCAATCGGAGTACAACATCTCTGAATTTCTCAGGTACAACAACTTGAACAAGTGACTCACCACCGCAATCTTCTCTTTGGGCAAGCCACTTGCGCAACAGCACCCCATCATATATAAAGTATCCAGTCGCAGCACTATACACATCCTCCGGAGGGAGAACATCAGCAAACAAAATTTTCAACCCAGGATCATCCCTCTGGGCGATGACGAGATGTGTTCTGCACGAGAAATTTTAGACGAGAGACAATCCAGGAGCGACCGACTTAACCGGTACGCGGGTATCACACAAGTTAACATCCTCATCATTCAGCATTTTGGTCTTAGACCGGAGAGACAATCCAGGAGCAACCGACTTAACCGGTACGCGGGTATCACACAAGTTAACATCCTCA
>NW_015656598.1:0-2615 GCF_001515625.1 Sinocyclocheilus rhinocerous
TGAGATTTGTAAATTATTCCATTCCTTTTTTACTCACAATTTGTAAAGCGTCCCAACTTTTTTGGAATTGGGTTTGTACATTTCCCATGCTCCATTGCACTGATTGGACTCAACTGCAGCCAATCACACACACACACTATATAACAACCATTCAACTCATTGTTTGCGTATATCACTCTCCTAGTGGTAGCACATTACGGAGCCAGATTTCTGTCCTAGTTTCTAGTCCTTAGTTCCTAGTCTTGTCTTGCCTGCTTTCCTGTGTTACCTGATTCTTGCCTGTTTATCTTGGATTAACCCTTTGCCTTTCTGTTTCGGACTGTGTTTGCACCTCGCCTGGACTATTGCTTGTGTTATTGGATTTCCCCTCTTGTCAAGCCCTCTGTGTGCATATGACGAGCGAAGATGCCATGATTTGACTCACAGTCAGTGTTGCCAACTGCTTTCAATTGAAGGTAGCTAAAACTGGTAGCTAAATGTCACTAGATGACATCATAATGGCAAATTCACTGATCTATATAAAGATGAATGTAGATCAGTGGGCAAGATGAGAACTTAGATAAGGTTTGTCCAAGAAGTTGCTATATTTGTCCCTAAACTTTTGAAAAAAGTCTCAAAAGGGGCGGGGCAGTTGCTAAATCTAGCTACAAAGTAGCTAAACTGGCAACACTGCCTCTGGATAACGTTCGCTGTCGACTGACTCACGCCCGTTTTGGATTACTCTTTTGTCTTGCCCTCAATATACCTGTTTGCCATTGTCAGAACCTTTCCTGTTTTATGACCATGCCTTTAAATAAAAGTCTTGCAGATGGATCCGCACGTCTCACATCTCGCTTGCCCCGTAACAGAATACTCTGCCACACAAGGATTCAGCAGCTTTTCATGTGGACATTGGCCAAGTATGGACACTGCAAGACTGTTATTAACCCTCGAGCAGGGCTTGCGAGCGCTCGAGGATTATGTACAAGAGTATTTAGATCTTGCATATTTTTCTGATCTGCCGGACTGTGCGCTCATAGACTTTTTTTGTGAGGGTATCAATGAACATTTAAAGACACGATTAATCCGTGAGTGTCCCCGTTCTTCTCTAAGTGATTTTATGGATTATGCTCTGTTGTCTGTTGGTTCAGCATTCACTGCGGGTATCGCAGAGGAACGCGACCCCGCACTCAGCTGCTCGTCATGAGTCCAGTCAAGTCACAGTTGATCTTCATGAGTCCAGTCACATCAGAGTTGATCTTCATGAGTCGTCAAGTCAAGTCACAGTTGATCGTCATGGGTCAAGTCAAGTCACAGCTAGGCCTGTCATGATAACAACTTTTTGTTGTGCGATATATTGCCCCAGAAATAATTGCAATAAGCAATATTATTGTCATTTTAAAGACCATTTTATGCCACTGAATATATAATCATAATGTAACAGCATAATAATGCAAGAAGGTCTACACGCTTCCAAATGACAACAAACTTTTTATTTTTAAGAATATTTAGATCATGGAAATTAAGTAGTTCCCTCCTTCAGGGAACGAGGGTTACCATACGTAACCGAGACATTCAGTCATGAAACTTTATTTGAGTGCTGATTGGTTCTTCTAACTCTATTGCAGTAGCCAATCAGACGTACATTGTAATCCATTTAACCATTCAACCATTTGTGAATACTCTTGTTCACCCTCCTCCTCCCCAGCTCCACCTGTTTGGGTCTTTTCAGGTTTTTCTTGCAGCAGCATGTTTCCTTATTATGTGTGTTATTTTAACTAACCTGAACAAATCTTTGCATTTTCTCAGCAGCAGAAGTAGTGTAGAAAACCTTGTCTACCAAAATCAAGCATACGTCCATTTCATGCCCTCATGCCAATAAATGGTGGTTAGAAATCAAAGCTGTCATGACTGAAATATGCTGTTCAATGATTCAACAAAATATGTGCTTTGTTGGTTATTATAAATTACCAACTAGCAAAATAGAAAAATTATGTGTTCTCCTTGAATTTAATTAATACAAATTTTAATAATGACAAGAAAACCCAGTCAACGTAAAGAATCAATTATCCTGTCCAAGTACATTCTGATTACACAGCAATAGGAAATAGGTGCATGTGAAAACCTGAATAATTCTGTTAACTCAGGGAGAATTGATGAAAGCTAAGAGCTCAAAGCACTCTCACCTTATGGTTTAGTCCAATTATGCTAATTCTAATGCTGATGATAATGAGGTTCATAATATTAGCTAGTAACCCACAATGTAACCTAAGACTGATACTGCACAAGCCACGGAGCTTAAAATACATTATCTCAGCCTTCCAAAAGACTCTATAGACCCCTTGAATCACATGGGATGGTCATTCATAATGAATGTAATAAATAAACCATAAGTGTATATACTTTGTATATGTAGCCAGAGCACGTGAAGGTCTGTGGCTCTTCCAAACAGAGCCGCTCCCTAAAATCTAGGTCACTGGAAAAGAAAGAGAGCATAAGTTTTCTCTGTGGCACTGAGCAGAGAAACATACAAACACAAGGAATTCTTAATATTCCCTAAAGGACGGAAGGTGAGATGGGGTACAACCTGGAACGGATCTCTCTCTCTCTCTCTCTCTCTCTCTCTCTCTCTCTCT
>NW_015656598.1:11422-15638 GCF_001515625.1 Sinocyclocheilus rhinocerous
GCTATGAATCTTCTCTAATTTTCCAGCAACTCAATCTTGCAGCAGCATGTTTCCTTATTATGTGTGTTATTTTAACTAACCTGAACAAATCTTTGCATTTTCTCAGCAGCAGAAGTAGTGTAGAAAACCTTGTCTACCAAAATCAAGCATACGTCCATTTCATGCCCTCATGCCAATAAATGGTGGTTAGAAATCAAAGCTGTCATGACTGAAATATGCTGTTCAATGATTCAACAAAATATGTGCTTTGTTGGTTATTATAAATTACCAACTAGCAAAATAGAAAAATTATGTGTTCTCCTTGAATTTAATTAATACAAATTTTAATAATGACAAGAAAACCCAGTCAACGTAAAGAATCAATTATCCTGTCCAAGTACATTCTGATTACACAGCAATAGGAAATAGGTGCATGTGAAAACCTGAATAATTCTGTTAACTCAGGGAGAATTGATGAAAGCTAAGAGCTCAAAGCACTCTCACCTTATGGTTTAGTCCAATTATGCTAATTCTAATGCTGATGATAATGAGGTTCATAATATTAGCTAGTAACCCACAATGTAACCTAAGACTGATACTGCACAAGCCACGGAGCTTAAAATACATTATCTCAGCCTTCCAAAAGACTCTATAGACCCCTTGAATCACATGGGATGGTCATTCATAATGAATGTAATAAATAAACCATAAGTGTATATACTTTGTATATGTAGCCAGAGCACGTGAAGGTCTGTGGCTCTTCCAAACAGAGCCGCTCCCTAAAATCTAGGTCACTGGAAAAGAAAGAGAGCATAAGTTTTCTCTGTGGCACTGAGCAGAGAAACATACAAACACAAGGAATTCTTAATATTCCCTAAAGGACGGAAGGTGAGATGGGGTACAACCTGGAACGGATCTCTCTCTCTCTCTCTCTCTCTCTCTCTCTCTCTCTCTGTGTGTTTGATGGAATCACACATACTGTATGGAGGGGAGAAGTGAGACTGCAGAAAGAGGAAAGGTGTTTCCTTTACGTGCTTTCAGTGTACCTGTACTAAAATGACATGTTTCTTCATTTTTTTCTTATAATCTATAATAAAAATTATAAAAAAAAAAAAATTAAAACAAAAAAAGTTTGTGAATTGTGAAATATCTAAAACAAGGAAATGTTATTGCATAAAATGAAGAATGATTCTGACACTAATTTAAAGTACAGGCATACATTTAAATACATAAATAAGAAATAGAACACTTCTTCTAATGCCCTGGAGCATGAAGGGCTTCAGATAATCAAAATGGCCAAAAACAAAAATAAATAGATCAAATAATAACCAAGAAGCTACGAATTCCAATGTCCAATAAAAAATAATTAGACAATAAAGTCATAATGAATATCTTCCTCACTGAGCTCTTCTACCATTAGCATTAAAGAGATAATGTCATGATGGCAGGACACACTCTTAGCTACATGGCTTGCTTTATTCTCTGAGGTACACTTTCAGATAACCCGTATAAGTAAGGGAGGAACGCCAGCAGCAGCCTCCACACAGCAGGACAATCGGCTAATGAAGCCACTGCATTATCCATCTACTGAAGAAACCAAGGAGAAGGAGGTGGAGAAGCTTTTTGTATTACAGCATGATGCTAAGAACAGAGCTTTGGGAAATTTCATTGCTCACATGAGTGGTATGATTCAACTCCCTCGTGTCGCGTGGTAATGCACTCTGGGTGATGGTTTTCAAGGTACCCTGAATCATTCATGACTGAGGTAGTTTTTCACACATTACTGAGAAAGTTTTTCAGCTGAATTCAGTTCTTAAAAGCCATTAGCACTGTATTAATTTATCTCACATGATGAGAAGCACATATAATGGTTTGTATCACCAACACAGTCTCATGGCAATTTCGTAATTTCGGTGACAACTTCGTATTAATTCATACCACCGTACATTTTTGTATGATCTGCTTAGCTTGACTGACAGATTGGTTTAGGGGTGGAGCTTCATGCTTACATTTTACCTAAATGTCATATATTTTCATACAAATCTAACTGTGCAGTTCGTAACTATTTTATGTTTTGGCGAACTAAGGGCCATTCGGTATTAATTCGTACCACTTCATTATTATGTTTCCGTACAATATGCTTACTCTTGACTGACAGATTGGTTTAGGGGTATAGCTTCCTGCTTAAATTTTATCTAAATAATGTATGTTTTTGTACAAATCTAATTGCAGAATTTGTAACTATTTTATGTTTTGCCAAATTCGTGTTAATTTGTACCATCGATTTTAAACGATCTGCTTACGTTTGACTAACGGTTAGGTTGAAGGTTGAGTTTCATGCTTACATTTCATATAAAATCATGTAAATGTGTGCTGTCGTAACATTTAAATGTGCAGTTTGTAACTTATGTTTTGGCAAATTCCTATTAATTCGTCTAAATCGCTTTTGCACGATCTGCTTACGCTTGACTTATGGTTAGGTTTAGGCTGGAATTTCATGCTTACATTTTATTTAAAAACGAATTTGTATTAATTCTTACCATCATTCAAATGTTTTCGTATAAACAATTTACGATTGACTGACATTTTGGTTTAGGGTGGAGTTTTATTATTATGTTTTATCTAAAAAATCATGCATTGTTGTACAAATCTAATTCCACAGTTCATAACTATTTTATGTTTTGATCTGCTTACGGTTCCACTGATGATTAGGTTTAGGGGTGGAGCTTCATCCTTAACGTTTATCTAAAATTCAGACTTTTCTGGACAAATCCAGAAAAATGCATGCTTCCCAACTATTTTAAGTTTTGGTGTATTAGTGTCAAATTCTCATCCATCTCATCTCATCCATATGTTTTCATACAATTTGCTAATAATTAAGTTTAGGGGTGTAGTTTCATGCTTATGTTTTATCTAAAAAGCATACATTTTCATACAAATCAAATCACACAAATTAAATGTGCCACCAATTCACCAAAACATAAAATAGCTAAGAGCATCTTTACAAACAGTAGAACAAAAAAAAAAGGAAAAATTTAGGAAAATGTGTAAAGCACTGACTTTCTGTCTATCCAAAATCAATACATACAGACAGACATAAATAAGAAAACCATGTGTACATTTTGTGTATGTCACAAACTTCAGAAAATCTAGTGAGTATTTCATTCTCAAAAGTGCTGGTTGCAAGGTTTTGTTGACCTTGCAAACATGACTTTCCAGACGGATTGATAAAAGTCCCTGTGCACTCCAGGAAGAGGTGTACAGCCAGCCAATCAGATTAGAGTGTGCTAGATTTATGGACCATATGCATGAGATGGTCAGTGAACAGACTGCAGGGAGTTTCGGAAGCATGCTGTTTCACTGTAAAATCCAATAGTTTACCTTACTTAGATATAATTAGTTATTTTTACTTAGTTGTTATACTTACTCGGTTTTATTAAGTAACAGCTAATTTTAAGGCGAATAAAACAACTTACTTGCTGCAATGAGTAACTCTTACTTAAAATATTCAAGTAGCCGCAACAAAACCGATGACATTAATACACCAGTGGGAGGCAGCAGTGAGCTAATGTATTGCTAATGTGCAACAAAACAACAGAAGAAGAAATACGGAAGGTTAGAGAGCATGCGCAACAAGCAACGTTTTTTGAATTTGTGCGCCGAATTTGCTGAGACTGCTTGCATTATCACTGGACAAAGACTGATTACTTCTATACAATAATAATAATAAGGTAAGTTTCAAAAAAATAATCGTGTCAATGTATCTTTCTGTGTGCTTCTAATTTGTTAGCTAACAGATACCAAAGATCTTTGCTATTCTGCTGTTAGAAAAAAGACTGTAGAAAATACAGAACTTGTGACATATTTTGGCGAATTTAAGACTTTTTTAACTTTTCAAACTGAAAAATTTGTAACTGTTAGCTAGTTAAAAAATGAGAAGTCAGAGGTACAATTCAAGAACATGCCAAAAGTCGTCAAGATGAGCTCACAATAGGTTTTAAAGTCAATCTTTATGTGCCACTGATAATTAATTGTTTACTGTAATATTTTGCAGTGTTAACTCTATAATTGTATAACACTGAGGCGTTGGTCACTTCAGTTATTTTTAAGTTTACAATTTTATTGTCAATATTTTTAATACATCACAATCATAGTCATTACGTGATCACACATTTAAGGTTTAAACTGAATGAGCTCTTTGTCTTGCAGTAATTATTGCTTTGCTGTGTTGAAACAC
>NW_015656598.1:17690-33788 GCF_001515625.1 Sinocyclocheilus rhinocerous
AATCGGTTTGCATGCTTTTAGCAAGTAAATCAGATTGCTGTTTAAGTAAATACAACTTAGAAATTCCAAGTTGCAGGAAATGTTACATGAGTTGGCTCAACTTAAATAAAAGAGTTGTTTGAAATACGCACATAGTATATTGTACTTATTCATTTGGTTGTTGAAAATAGTGATTCTGAGTTACCAGAACTTGTAAGTTTACAACACTAAATAAAACTTTGTTATTACAAATTACTATTCTTATTTCACTTTACTTGGTTTTTTCAAGGCAATCGGTTTGCATGCTTTTTTTAAGTAAGGTTTACTAATTGGAATTTACAGTGTTGACAGTAATTGCATTTACATGGAGCCTAATCGAATAAGCCAAATTCAGCCTAAAAAGCTTCATGCAGTTTTCACAGAAAAAAAAATAATAAAAAAAATAAAAAATTTAAATTTTATAAAAATACGATAAAAACATTAATATTGTTAATACTGTTTTCTGTTTGAATATATATTTAAAATGTCAGCTATTCCTGTGATGGTAAAGCTGATTTTATTTATTTTTGAAGATTTATCATTTATCATTCATGATTTATCATTATGATATGCTAATTTGCTGCTCAAGAAACATTTATCATTATCAACGTTGAAAAAAGTGCTGAAAACCGTGATAGATTTTTCCAGGAATATTTGATGAATATAAGGTCCAAAAGAGTGTTTTAAAAAAAAAAAAAATTAAATTAAATTAAATTAAATTAAATTAAATTAAATTAAATTACTGACCCCAAACTTCTGAACAGTGGTGTATCCTTAAAAGTTCTAAAAACACAAAGCTGGTAAAAAATTAATTGAATCCAGTTCTTCCTCAAAAGCACTCATAATATCAATTTTGTATATTGCAAATTGGTCTGCAAATAAAAAAATAAAATAAAAAATAAAAAAAATAATTGTGACTAACTGACTGGCATATCATGTCATTTATAATCCGTTGACAGCACTACTTTTAAACATAATATTCCAACACATAAAAACCTGTGTACTCCGACTTACAGTTGGACACTTTGATTGAAGCTCATGATTTTCACAAGTTCTTTGGGGTTGTGTGTGAATCAGATGGTCTGTGAATGATCAGTGGGCGGTCCTGGGTGTGCCGTCTGGATGAGACTAACCTCGTCTACTAGCAGTCACACTCTCACATATGTGAACACATACAAACACACATACACCTCTCACCTCGCCAAATTCCTTTAATTAGCTTGTCAGCGACTGCTAGGTATATTTAAGCTATCATGCTTGAAATATAATGGCTGTTATGCTTGTTTTGAAGCTGATATGAAAAGATCTCTTGACAGTTACTAGAAGGCTGTAATTAGTGTCTAATCGACACGCTACCTGCAGTTCAGTGCTGTTCTCTCACTGAGATCACAGTATCCAGGGAGCTGCTGGTGATCAGCACTTTTCTCCTGGAAAATCAACACACAGAGCACCATTTAGGAAATATTCTAACCTAAGACATGGATAAAGGAAGAGTTGAAGAGAACAGTGGAAACATGCTCTAAAATGGTGCCTTTTCTTGATTTATCTGACAAAGCTCATATTACAGTATATTAATATTCTTTTTTTTTTTCATGTATTATATTATGAGGTATTATTATTTTTGTGTAAATCAGCTATCGTCTTAAAAAATTACAATCCATTGTGATATGAAAACTGTTATTGTGCTTTCAGAAAAGTGACAGGGTTAAAGACTTTACAGGTTAATTTGATATTTCTACAAATGTCCATTTTTCAATTATCATGGTAACAGGCTTGAGATTTTAAGATCATACCAAAATATGAAATAATTTGTGATAAAAGAGGAATGTAACTGTTCATTATTTCTGTGAGATAAGTATATAAAAAAATATCAATATTGACATAGACTTGATGTTGTTACAAACAAACAAATAAATTAATAAATTAATAAATTCTGTAGAACAACTGTTTTCAACATGATTGATAGCAATAAATATTTATTGAGCAGCAAATCTGCATATTAGAATGATTTCTAAAGGATCATGTGACACTGGAAACTGGAGTAATGATGCTAAAAATTCAGCTTTGCCATGATACATTACATTTTACAATGCATTTATATCACAATATCACAATAATCAACAATATTGTGCAAAAATCACAATATTGCTGTTTTTACTCTATTTTTGATCAAATAATGTTACTGAATTATTTACTAATCTTACTGACCCCAAACTTTTAAACAGCAATGTATATTTGTATTATATATATATATATATATTTATAATAGAGGGTGTAAATAAGTTGGAAACACTTATAGAAATAAATGGCGTTTAAAAGTAGGCACACACACACACACAATACAGTAACTGGATATTAGAACATGAAAAAAAAAACATACTGTTGTTAAGTTCAGCAAAATATTAAATACTTTTTTTATACATGACAAAATTGCATCATTTTGTACAATGGCCTAGCTTTAGTGTAAGAATCCATAAAAATGATGGAAGCAGAAAGAGCACAGCCATATCAGAGAAACATTTCTGATAAGACTGGAAAAGGACTTTGACTATTGTAGCTCTGACTGATGCAATTAGCCAAGTCATCTGGGTAATATACCTTTTAATGCAAGGCCTATCTATATGGACCCCATTTACCAATTAGCGACCTAATTAGATTCCACACAGTAGTCCAATTTTTCTGTAGCTCAAAAACAGAGTGAAGAGGGAGGCATTATATTTAATCAGCTAGAGCACAATACCATTAACAATAGCAGTTATACTAAGACTTTGTTCACACTGCACACAAATCTGATTTGGTTTTCAAATCTCACTGTACTTGATTAAATCAGATCTGTTTGTTCAGACAGTAGTCAATATCCGGTGTTTCTAGCTACAGTGGTTGCTATGATGTAACCTTCAGCACAATGCCATACTTTCTCATTCAACAACTGAGGGAAGCTGTTAATGTAGAAAGGAATCATGGGAAACTGGAAAGTCTGCTTCTACTTATATCTATCCAGACGACATCTGAACTCACAAGGCAGATGAGAGAACATACAAGCAACAGACATATTTCTGTATTCATACATATACTGTCTAAAACCAATGACTTACTCACTATTTAGTAAATGATATACTGTAGTTCACTATGAAGAAAGAATGCACATAAATGAGTGTATTTGAACACAGCACTTGGCACCGCACTTTGTCATCCCGATTGATGAAAAACTCCACTCTGACCTGGTCAATAGAATAATATTAAAAAGGTGGTAAATATGAACTCTGCTTAGTTTAATCTACTTGGTGTACTGTACAAGGAGCCAAAAAATAACATAAATAGGGCTGCATCTTTAAATGTACTGCAGCTACAGCATAACCCACTGAGAGATAAAAGCGCAAAGCCTAGATAAAAAAATGTTCTGAGAATTGGAGAACATGAATTACTATATTCAGTGTATTATATATTGTCAGATACCAATCAATATTTCATATTAAAACTGAATCTTAATTCCATCCAGTGCAATGCAAAATTAAAATATGCACTTTGTCAAAAGAGACCAAATAACATAATACAGGATTTGAACAACATGAGTGAAATAAGTAAATAAGATGTTTTTGTGTGTGTGTGTGCTTTTTCTTTGTTTTTTTTATTGTTTGTTTTCTGTTTTATGTCATACAGACTTTGTTTGAACAACATGAGTGAGAAATAAATAATAACAGGATTTAATTTTGTTGTATGTATTTATATATTTATTTTTTTTATTTATTAGTTAGTTAGTTAGTTATATCATACTGCATTTTAACAAAATGAGTGAAATAAGTAAATAACAGGTTTTTGTTTTCTGCTTTTTGTTTTTGTTTGTTTAATTGTTTGTTTTCTGTTCTGTTTTGTGATACAGATTTTGAACACAATTATTGAGAAGTAAATTGTGAAAAGTAAAGTTTGTTGTTGTGTGTGTGTGTGTGTGTGTGTGTTTGTCATACTACATTGAGCAAGTTAAATAAGTAAATAAGAGGTTTGGTTGTGTTTGCTTGTTTTGTTCTTTTTGTTTGTTTGCTTTGCTTCATTTTTATTTTTAATTTTTTTGTTTGTTTGTTTTTGTTTTTGTTGTGTTTGTTTTGTTCTGTCATGCCATACTGCATTTAAACAAAATGAGGGAAATAAGTAAATAACAGGTTTTTGTTTTGTACCTTTTTGTTTGAAATAACAGGTTTTTGTTTTGTACCTTTTTGTTTGTTTGTTTTATTGTTTGGTTTCTGTTCTGTTTTTTTATAGACTTTGAACAACATGAGAGAAGTGCTGAAAATGACAGGCATTGTTTTTGGTTTGCTTTGCTTTTTGTGTTTTATCATATAGGCTTTGAACAACATGAGAGAGAAGCAAGTAATACAATTTTTTATTTTTTTTTTTGTCATACAACATGAATAAATACTTTTTTTGTCATACAGCTTTGAAAAAACAGTAGTGAAAAGTAAATAACATGTTTTTGTTTTGTTCGTTTTGTGTTTTGTTTGTTTCCAGTTTTGTTCGTTTTGTGTTTTGTTTTGTCCTACATACTTTGAACAACCTGAGAGAGAGAAGTACTGTAAATAATACAGGCTTTGAACAACCGTGAGAAAAAAATCATACTTTTTTTTTCTTTTTTTCCCCCTGTCATACAAGCTTTGAACAACATGAATGAGAGACTGTAAATAACACGTTGTTTTTTTTGTTTTTTTGTCAAACTACTACTGTATATATTTTATCAGTTCATGCTTTCTCCAGGAATATTAAATGTCAGTGTGATCACTTTACAACTAACTTGTCCAAGCATGAATTAACGTGACTAGAGCAATGACAGATTCAGAAAGGTTGTAAACCTGTAAATGAAATCATATTCACATCCAAAATAAGTCTGTATGTAGGTGTGTGCATTTATGTGTGAGCACTTCCTGTGGGATAACAGCTGATTCTCAGTGCTGCAGAGGTGTGCCCTGCACTCTATAGCACTTTAATTAAATCTCCATTATTGATTCAGACTATTGGCTGTGTGTGGATGTTTGCACTTATATGTGCAATGGTGGTACCTGCTATTGGAGAGGGGGAAAAAGCCCAGTTTAAGAGGTGTAGGTTAAAGATCACCTTTAATAATCTGCTATGTGTTCAGTTTGGTTTGACAAGGAAATATGAGAATATCTGTGTTTAACACCAGCTTCACAGCAAATTTTCAAAGCCCTCAATGGAACATCAAAGCGAGTGATGCGACAGTCTACCTGCAGGAAACATTCACCGGCTCTGAATCATCATCTTTCTGTGAACATTTGCTTTGTTAATAATGAGAGCATGAAGAACTTCACCTGAAGGTTCCAAGGTTGAGCGGTATTTATAATACCTTATTCATGCGGGGTTTAGCTGAGATGCAATTATTGTGCGAACGAATTAATTAATCGAAGACATCCCACAAGTATATTCATTAACTCCAGTGTCAACAGGCTTTTTGAGGGGAATGTATATCATTGTTTTTTTTGGATTGAGCTAATGTAGGGTCGTGCAATAATCGGAAGACCAATTACACAGTCAAAATCCTGACAAAATCAGCAAACGCGTGTTTTATTTAGCAAAATATGTAAATTTAACCTTTTGAGCGGTATATGGGATTTTTATTTCCGTGCCCCTGGGAGTACGGTCCCAAATATGGGATTTAGAACGTTCGGTGACATCACATAACTGCCAAATTCAAACTGTGGTTTTGCGCGTTGGCTGGAGCTGAGCCAGAGAAAGACATGCACTGCGCTTGTCATATTATCACAACTATGCAGTGTTCTTAACCGCATAATGCATATTTTAGGTTTCAAACATTTAAATACACATAAGTACTAGTAAAAAAATTCATGTAGAGTTTGTAAAATACACACAGATGTCTATGGAAGCACCAATAACAATCCATTCAAATTTAATTTGCAGATGTGTTTTATTCATATCACACATAGTGTAAGTAACTATAAAGTTCACTCTATTCTTCACCCAGTTCACCAGCTACTTACTTAGGGTGCGTTCACACTTGGCATGTTTGGTTCGATTAAAACGAACCCTGGTGCGATTGCTCTGTTAGTGCAGTTCATTTGAGCATGCGTGAACGCTGCCATCCAAACCCTGGTGCGCACCAAACAAGCGGACCGAGACCGTTAAAATGATGGGTCTCGGTCCGCTTCCAAACGAACTCTGGTGCGGTTCGAATGATAGCGTGTGTTCACACTTGTAGTTCGGTTAGTTTGGTTCATTTGGTCCGGACCAAAAAGGAAAATGACACATTTGGTCCTGGTCCGCTTAGCCTTCAAATTGCCATTTTTGACAGCAAACCTAAAGGCATAGTGATATGTTCACAACCTGATTGGTCGGCTTAAATGACGTATATATCGTGACGGAACTCACCGAACACCCCAAACAAAAGTTGCGTTAGACTTAAAGCGTCGCTGCGGGTGTATGATATCAAAGCATCCATTAACCGATCGGTCTGCTCAGTGCCGCTTTAAGTTGAACACAACTAATGCCGTCTGCTGGACTAAGCGCGCTCATTCTTGCGTGTAATATATGAACGCAACATGGACCAAATACTTCTAAACGAACCAAAAACAGGAAGTTATGACAAGATGCGACGCTATGCGACATGATTTGACGACGCGATGTAACCAAAACAAAATGAGCAGAGGGAAAACGTGGAGCAACAATGAGGTAAAGTGCCTTTTATGAGCTCCTTGAGAGTTTGCAGGTGGTAAAAAATAACCTTATATGTACACGCAAGAATGAGCGCGCTTAGTCCAGCAGACGGCATTAGGTGTGTTCGACTTAAAGCGGCGCTGAGCAGACCGATCGGTTAATTAATGCTTTGATATCATACCCCCGCAGCGCCACTTTAAGTCTAACGCACCTTTTGTTTGGGGTGTTCGGTGAGTTCCGCCACAATATATACGTCATTCAAGCCGACCAATCAGGTTGTGAACGTATCACTATGCCTTTAGGTTCGCTGTCAAAAATGTCAATGTGAACGCTAAGCGAACCAGGACCAAATGCATCATTTTCCTTTTTGGTCCGGACCAAATTAACCAAACTAACCGAACTACAAGTGTGAACACACCCTTACTTGTATTTCGGGGGAAATTGATGAATTAACGTGCTGTAAATCTGACTGACAGGACTCTCTGAACTGCAGCACGAACAAACATGGTGGCGCCCACCTCAATTTACAGATCACGATCAAAATCATTTAGAATGGTTTTTAAATTTACACATTTGTGAATCGGAATATCAGATTGTTCATGACATGGCAAGCAAGTTTGTGAATATTTTAAATAAAAAGAAAAAAGAGAAAAAAAACTAAATAAAAGCGATCCATCTGTCATACCGTGTTATTGTGGCTGCGGTGTGTCACGTGACAAACATGACGTGTCGCCATGGAAACAGTAAGGGGAAACTTTCTAAAATAATGGTTGCCTTAAAAAAATCACTCTGGGGGGACAGCTATATATATATATATATTAGGGCTGGGCAAGTTAACGCATTATTATTGTGTTAACGCATTAATTGATTAACGCCGACAATTATTTTATTGCGCGTTAACGAGCAGTTTTTCATTATTATGGAAATCCGTTGCTCACTGGCTCTGAATACACATACAGACAAACCATGGGTCACAGGAGGGGTGGGATGTTGATCAGTACTGGCTTGGGATGGGGGGCATCACGCGTCTCAACCAATGAGAGCATTTGGGGTGGGCCTAAGACTGCAGCAGCGCAGCTCTCACATGAAGCGCTCACGACTTCATAAGTGGGAAATAGGAATAGCACTTGAAGGTAGCAGAGAAGTGCTCTCGCTCAGCACAATGGAGTGCATCATTTTGTTAACTTTGTGGTTTATTATTTTGAGTCATTTGGGACGCGGTAACACACAGATCTCTAATGATAACCTTGCGCACCTTAGTCTTTGCTTTCAGTCTTGCAAGGTTGAAAAGTCGTCCATCTGATCTGGTGTGTAAATACACCCCTTCGGTAGTGGTCCCAAAAGCATGTTTTAGGAGCATGAAAAAATAGATGCCAAACAGGGTAGGAGCAAGGACACAGCCTTGTTTCACACCGCTTTTGACATCGAAAGGTTCTGATATACTGTCTTGATAATAATAATTTATAATAATAATTAGTTACATTTATATAGCGCTTTTCTGGGTACTCAAAGCACTTAACATGAAAGCGGGGAATCTCCTCAACCACCACCAGTGTGCAGCATACACCTGGATGATGCGACGGCAGCCATATTGCGCCAGAATGCCCACCACACACTAGCTTATTGAATGAATGAAGGAATGAATGAATGATGCATTTATATAGCGCTTTATTTTGTATTGTTGTACACCCAAAGCACTTAACAATCATGTGGGGGCTCTCTCCTCAACCACCACTAGTGTGCAGCATCCACTTGGATGATGCGACGGCAGCCACAGGACAATGGCTCCAGTGCGCTAACCACACACCAGCTACAGGTGGAGAGGAGAGAGAGTCATAGAGCCAATCAAGTGGTTGGGGATTATTAGGAGGCCATGATTGACAAAGGCCAGGGGGGGCAATTTGGCCAGGACACCGGGGTTACACCCCTACTCTTTACGAGAAGTGCCATGGGATTTTTAATGACCACAGAGAGTCACGTCCTTGGCGGCAAACCTACAGATTATTACAAAGTATGCATTGTAAGTAACCTCTGTTTTCTCTCAGAATATCTAAAAGGACATAAAAACATAATAATTTCACCATTAATTGATAGTTCCTGTGTTTTATAAAACCTCTGAGAATAAAGCCTAAACCATTAACTTATTACCATTTTTTTATGATTTTGGTTGGCATGTGTACACTTAAAGGCAATAATATGTAGGCTACTACAATAAAGAGGCAACTTAATTTTAACTGGAGAGCAATAAATAAAGTCATTTCATTCAACTTGACAAATGCTTTTAATATAATTTGGATATACATCTTGGGATTTTTAATGACCACAGAGAGTCAAGGACTTCGGTTTAACGTCTCATCCGAAAGACGGTGCTTTTTGACAGTATAGTGTCCCCATCACTATACTGGGGCGTTAGGACCCACACAGACTGCAGGGTGAACACCCCCTGCTGGCCTCACTAACACCTCTTCCAGCAGCAACCTAGTTTTCTCAGGAGGTCTCCCATCCATGTACTGACCAGGCTCAACCCTACTTAGCTTCAGTTGGCAACCAGTCTTGAGCTACAGGGTGATATGGCTGCTGGCTTGATACTGGATGGTTGCCTTCATGTCATCATGAAATGATCTGATCAGGCTGTGCAGCCTTGTGGGGCATCCAATTTTCAGAAGTATGTTAAACAGCCCATTCCTGCTGACCAGGTCGAATGCCTTGGTGAGATCAATGAAGATGATGTAAAGGGGCATTTGCTGCTCTCTGCATTTTTCCTGTAGTTGGCGGAGAGAGAAGATCATGTCCATAGTAAATCGTTCTGAGCGAAAGCCGCATTGGGACTCAGGGAGGACATGCTCCGCTAGCTTTTGAAAACGCTCTAGCAAGATGTGGGTGAAAAGCTTGCCTGCGATGTTAAGGAGAGAGATGCCCCTGTAGTTGCTGCAGTCACTTCGGTCACCCTTATTCTCATAGAGGGTGACAATCTTGGCATCTCTCATGTCTCGAGGTACTGCTCCTTCACGCCAACACTGGCAGAGAACATCATGAAAGGGCTGTAGGAGTGTCTTTCTGCAGCTCTTGAGGAGGTCTGGGTGAATGATATCACTGCCTGGTGCTTTGCCACTAGCAAGGCAGTCAACTGCCTTTCGGACTTCCTCTAATGATGGTTCGGCACCTAGCTCCTCCATGATAGGCAGAGGTTCAATGGCATTGAGTGCTGAGGTGGTTACAACATTTTCCCTGGAGTAGAGCTCTGTATAGTATTGTACCCATCTCTCCATCTGTTTGTCTTTGTCTGTGATTAGTTCTCCACTTGCAAATTTAAGGGGGGGGGGGGCAGCTTTACTCTGAGTTGGACCTGTTGCCTGTAGCTGCTGTGGTTTGTATGTCATCAGTGAGCTGTTGCCAGTATTCATTGGCACATGTTCTTACTGTCTGCTGAACTTTGCTCCTGGCAACTCTGAGTGCTTGGAGGGATTTCACACTTGGTAAGCGCTCGTATTCTGCATCTGCAAGGCCATCCCGTTTTGCTTCAATAACCGGGGTCATCTCACTGGACTTGGCTTCAAACCAGTTACTGTTCTTTGAGGTCTTCTTCCCAAATACTGCAAAGGCTGTTTTCTTAATAGACTCCCGGAGGTGGTCCCATTTCTCAGAGGCGGAGTTGTGCGAGTGATTTGCAGACAGAGCATCTTCGAAGGATTTGGCAAAATCTTCAATTGATACATTCAATTGATCTCGTTGGTGCGAGGCTTCCCAGCCTGTCTGGTATAATGCAATTTCTTAGGTTGTAGCCTGATCTTGCGACACTCTAAAGAGTGGTCTGTGTCGCAGTGTGCACTGTGGTAAGTGCGGGTGAGAAGCACAAGCTTAAGGCTTGTTCGTTTGACAATGGCCATATCCAGCTGGTGCCAATGCTTTAAACATATCCAGCTGGTGCCATTGCTTTGAGCGAGGATGTCTCCATGACACTTTGTGTTGAGGTTTCGTCTTGAAGTAGGATTTGGTCATACAGAGGCCATGATAGGAACACAACTCTAGCAGGCGTTGCCCATTCTCATTGATTTTGCCAACTCCAAAACATCCTAAACATGAAGGCCAAGAGTCATGATCGCTTCCTACACTGGCATTGAAGTCACCAAGGAGAACAAGGTGTTCTTTGCTGGGGATATTCTTGGTCACGCGGCTGAGATTGGCATATAACTTACCCTTTGTTTCAGGTGTAGATGTCAGTCTAG
The DNA here is from genome assembly GCF_001515625.1 of Sinocyclocheilus rhinocerous. Lineage (NCBI taxonomy): Eukaryota > Metazoa > Chordata > Actinopteri > Cypriniformes > Cyprinidae > Sinocyclocheilus > Sinocyclocheilus rhinocerous. Next base: position 28,613 of record NW_015656598.1, read on the forward strand.
GAGTGTAGGCACTGATGAGAGTGACTGGGCCATCATGTGTATGGAGATGGCAAGTCAGTAGACGATCAGAACCCTTGTCTGCTCTCTCAACCATTTTCAGCAGTGTTCCTTATTGCGAAACTAACTACTAATTCTCTGTGCTCCTCAGCCCTTTTTCCTTGCCAGAAGAAGGTGTAGTCTTTTTTCCCTGAGCATACGCATGTCAGCTAAGAGTGTTTCTTGCAATGCAGCTCTGTCAACCTGCAGTCTCAGGAGCTCGGTGTTAATGACAGCTGTCTTTCTAACATCACTAATATTTTGAAGATCTTCTGATAATCCTGTTGTCATTGTACGTACATTCCAACTTCCGAGTTTGAGGGCTGGCCTCTTTTGTCTGATGTTTGATCTTGTTACTTTTTTTGCCTGGTGTAAATCTTACAATCTGCTTGTCAAAGCTTTCCTAATCCCCAATCACCCATTGGGGAAGGCAGACTGTGACGGGACAACACCTATTTGGCTGGGGACTGCCCAGCTTAGACGGGCGGTAGCTGTCCAATGAGAGGCAGGGATCTCTCCCACCATCGGAAGCAACCCCTGGCACTATGCTCTATGCCAATTGAGCTGTAGTGTATTACCGGTAAACTGCTGCTTCCCGTGTTGTTTCGACGCCATGAGGCTAAGCTGAAGTGACCTCTCCAGGGTGCAAGCCAGGGCAGGGTAATATAAAAAGAAGAACAAGCTGTTGCCCATGCAGCAGGTCCCCCCTCTAAGCACTGTTGATAAATCCAAAGGAGTGGCAGAGGTCTCTACAGTTTGGCACCAAACGATGTCGCTGGAGTTGCCGGAACGTTGCTGAAACAGCAGCAGACTGCCTTAGGCACTCCAGCTCTTCAGAGTTTTTTCTTCAGAGTTGACTCTTGAAGCCTTCCCCATAACCGGTTATGCCTCAAGGCAGAGGAGGTTTGAAATCAGAGTTTTCCTTCTCCTAACCTTAGAATAGGTAAATAGAACCACTCTTTGTCTGGCCTCTCACCTGGGACCAATTTGCCTAGGGTGACTCTACCAGGAGCTTTAGTTCCTGACAACACAGCTCCTAGGGTCACACAGACACAAACACACACACACACACATGTATATATATATATATATATATATATATATATGTAGCAAATTAGCTCAAAAGGGAAATGTATGTAAATAATTACAGTTAATTATGATTAATTACAATTATTTATATCAGCTGCCAGTAGTAACTGTATGTAAATTAAATTGCCATCAACCAATCTGTTTGTCCAGCGAACATTCAGTCTAAGTTCATATCAACTCTAGGAAAGGATATTTCTGTGGCCACAGAAAATACTTTCTTTCAGTATTAATGCATTAGAGCATGTCGTAAGGATCAAAATCGAAAAGGGACATTAATTTGCAAGGCAGAATCAGAAACTCACATGACCCTTTGTGTGAGGGCATGGTAATTTCCATATGGAACTCGATTGGGTGTTGATGCAAAATTACTAAAGATTCTTGTGTGTGTGTGACTGAGTAAATGTGTTTTTATGTGTGAATTATGAAATTTTAAAGATCTCCAAGATTTAGTGTTAATGTTTGTATTTCACAGCTCAAAATCTCTAAACATTATTTATCCATTGATATGATTTGTCCATTTATTTTGTAAGCATCCATGTAATTAACTGCATTTTCAAAAAAATAATCTCTGGAGGGTGATAGAAGACCCCCGGCTTCTTGTCGGGGTCTAGATCACTCTGTCAGGGTTAGTTTGAGATAATGACCGGCTGACTGTACATTATCCCTTACATAACTACTGATGCTCTGACCTTGAACAGGTTTGTTTTTGACATTTGTTCTCATGCAAAGCTCAACACTATTTGTGTTATTAACTGTACTTTCAAGCTTTGCCCTCCACCATCTGTTGCTGGTTTGTAGTAATTTGAAGAGACTGCACGAGGACTCTTATCTTTATCTGAAAGTTGCTTGGGAATACATTCACAATGGATGTGTATGAGGTGTGAAATTGCTTTCACTCAACATGTTTTCACAAATGCTGTTTTTGTATTCTGAACTCTCTTCTTGTTTTTTTATAAATTACACTATTTTTGAGAGGCATCATTAGCTGCACATATTTCAGTTAATACATGTTATTTATTTATTTAACTATTTTTGGCCACATTCCAAAGTTGATTGATGTTGGAGTGTGTATACTTGAAACTTAAAAACAGATTTACACCAATTCAGTGTTCTTTCTTTCTCTCCCACATGCATTTTGTTGGCAGCACTGAAACACCAGTAGGCCACTCTGACACGGTGTTGTCTATTGTACTTGATCAAATGCCATAACATAAAAACCTTGTTTACCAAGTTGGCACTTTTTACATTTTGGATTTGTGTTCCTTTTTTTTTTGTAGTGTAAAAGGATATCAGAGTGTAAACTGTCTTTCCCTATGTGTTCTAATATGCGTACAAAAATTGGCATACATATGCACAAACGATCACATATAATGAAGTTATCAGCAAATACAACATATATTTTTTAATAAATAAATAAATAAATACATTTCTCAGTTCTTTAATTTAAAACATGGATGAAGGTAATAAAAAAAAATAAAAAAATAAAGATAAAACAAGAAAAAAAAAACTACAGAAATGTTGTTCAAAGAAAATATTGAATACAATATAAAAAAAAAATAATCTGTTTAATTTAATTGCAGTTTTGTTTTTGTTTTTCTGAGCAAAAAATACATATCATACATGCTCCCCTGATTTACAGAAGAGACCCACTAAAATGTAATTCAGTGTAACACTCTTGTCAGGCATATTTACAACAAAAATCAATTTATGAAATATTAATAAACTAATTACTTTCACCCCAAATACTAATTAGTTGTAATTCTACATTTTTAAAATTTGCCACTAGGTTTTGCCCATTTGTCAGTAAGAATGTTTTACTCATTAAAAACTCAATCAAATTTAATATGCTCCCTTATTATTTTATATATTTTAATATGTACACGTCAGAATAAGCATGTTGTTTGAATTTTTACATAAATATTGTGTTACACTGAATGACAATGTAACATTATTTCAACCAAATTTTGACATTTTATTCTCCAAAAATTTATTTGAAACCTTAAAAGTAGACACTTTACTTACATTTAATGTGCTTTCTATGGACATAAATTCACTTTTGTAAATGTATTTTGATGCAAACATCTTAATGTCTTTGATCATATATATACAGGTGCATCTCAACAAATTAGAATACTCCATAAGACCAATAAAAAAAACATTTTTAGTGAATTGTTGGCCTTCTGGAAAGTAGGTTCATTTACTGTACATGTACTCAATACTTGGTAGGGGCTCCTTTTGCTTGAACTTTTTCACGACATTCTAATTTATTGAGATGCACCTGTATAGAGACATTTTGATGGGTAGGGGCTCAAGTGGAAAAAAGGGCCCTTCTCATATTTATTGATTTTTTTTTTCTAATCAAAACGTTAAATATATTAGGGGTGTGCAATATTGACAAACATATATCTCAATATTTTCTGGGATTTTATCGATAACGATAATTATGATATTTTGCTGAGTGTGTTATTGTGCTGATGTCTTAAGGACTACCGTGGACAGCTGACTCCTAACGTTTTTGATATTCTTCATATTCTGTGTGGTGATCAGTTCACAGCAGTGATAGAAATTAATCTTTTCCAATAAGTTTAAATTGATGTTTTCCTTTTATGGGTATTTTTATGTTTATAAAGCCATTTCTAAAGTGTGCATCATCTTTTCAGTCAAATTCTTAAATTGAATCAGTCAATTAGAATAATCTGGTGCTGACGTCACCCCGCTCGTGACGTCTCGCTGCTCCATTGGACGGATTTGACACGTGCTTCAGAACGCGGTCACGCAAGGGCGTTCCCAAAGCGATCTCGACGCAGCTCGAGTTCCTGAAGGGGAAACACAGAAGCTGCATTAGAAAGGGCATTTAGATGCATTTATACACTTTTTAATGCAGGATATTAATGTTTTAACCTGCAGTTACAAATGCATTCATACTGTTTTGATATTTTAAACAAAACGTTGAATACTGATATTTAAAATTATTAACAAAAACAAAAAATGAAAATATACTTTAAATGTGAAATTAAAATTGCCAGTAGGTGGCAGCAAGTCACTGTTAATAAGTGAGTCATTGCGATTGAACCAAATCATTTAAATGGTTGCTTCATTCAGGAACAAAACACTGTCATGTTGCACAGCTCAGAGATGCAAATTGGAATTATATTTGTTGGCGAAATAGAGCAAAAACAGTCAATATTGTGTCTAAAATGTAAGAATCTAAATATTAAATTCTTGTTTATTGAACTGCTGTATAAAATCAATATCACATTTGTAACCATGCTGCTTTTTGGTGGAAAAAACGTCAGTCTTCGCGTGATACTGATTAACTATATGAAATTATATAAATATATACATTTCTGCCCCCATACACTCTAAAAAACGTTGGGTCATTTACTGTACCCAGTATCTGGGTTAAACATGTTGGGTCGTTTTGTTGGGTTATTCCTATGTTTATTGGGTTATTTCTATAACAACGCAACCAGTTGGGTTATCGGTCGATCGTTGCAACTGCGACAGATGATACAGCGTTGTGTGTCCGTTATGTTGTTTTTTTGTTACAAAGTGTCTTTAAGTCCTGACTGTCACGCCCCTGGACTCTTTGTGTTGTGTTTTCCCTCCCCAGGTGTGCTGTGTTCCCTTTAATTAGTCATTCCTTGCACCTGTGTTTTCCCAATCACCCAGTGTTTAAAAGCCCCAGTCCTTACAGTTAGTGTTTGTCGGTCCTCTAACGTCATTCCATGTGTTCCTGTGTCTCCTACGTTCCCCGTGTGATCATTAAAGACTGTGAATTGAAGTATCTCCGTGTTTCCCCGTTCCTCGCTCCTTGCCTCCCGAGAATTGTGACAGAAGGACCGACCAAAACAGTAACTTCCGTGTTTTCCCCTCCGTTTGTTTTCAGTTTTTTTCTCAGTGTTTTTCTTTCCGTTGTGTCCCCGATGGATCCCTTCACTCGCCCCGAATTCCTCCTTCTCCTGCTGGAGCAGGAGGACATGACTCTCGAGGACCATACCAGACTGTTCCTGATGGTCGCTAACGTCACCAGCTATCCGGACGACGCGCT
>NW_015656598.1:34153-36728 GCF_001515625.1 Sinocyclocheilus rhinocerous
AGAGATAGATAGATAGATAGACAGACAGACAGACAGACAGAGATATATAGATAGATAGATAGATAGATAGATAGATAGATAGATAGAGACAGACAGACAGACAGATAGACAGATAGATAGATAGAGATAGATAGAGATAGATAGATAGATAGATAGATAGAGACAGACAGACAGACAGATAGACAGACAGATAGATAGATATGTTTATATCATTCATATAAATACTATATATACATATTTATACCACTGCAATAGACTACAGAATCTGCATACAAATTAATCAAAGTACACTTTTATAAATAATTTTTGATTTTTCAACTATCAAAGAGCAACCTTTGAGCAATAAATGCATAACACTTTATTTTACAGCGTCCTTGTTAATGTCACGCCCCTGGACTCTTTGTGTTGTGTTTTCCCTCCCCAGGTGTGCTGTGTTCCCTTTAATTAGTCATTCCTTGCACCTGTGTTTTCTCAATCACCCAGTGTTTAAAAGCCCCAGTCCTTTCAGTTAGTGTTTGTCGGTCCTCGAACGTCATTCCATGTGTTCCTGTGTCTCCTACGTTCCCCGTGTGATCATTAAAGACTGTGAATTTAAGTATCTCCGTGTTTCCTCTTTCCTCGCTCCTTGCCTCCCGAGAATTGTGACACTGACACAGTAATATTGCTGTTTTTCCTACGAGTATGTTTACATCTCCCCTGTCGACTGATATTTTAATCCGTTATCTGCACTCTTGACTTGACTAACGACACGAGCGCTCTGAAGACTATCAATTTCAAACCTATAAAAAACGGTTTCCTTACTTTTTCTGTACGTCTTGACAGTTTTGGGGAAAATTAACTACATTTCAGATATTTGGCCGAAGCGCTCGTCTTGAAGACCAGCGGAGCCTCTTCATCCGGTGTCGCGTCCACTCTGAGTGAAGGTATGTCGCCTTTTTATTCAAAACTACATTCCCTTTCATCTGGAAACTACAGTGTAAAATTAAAACGCAAGAATGAAACGTTTTATCTCTGGAAAGTTGCTGGTTACGAGAGCAATCATGTAGTGATTATTTTTTCACCGACAGAGGGTGCTGTGACCTACACTGATTACACGCGCCGCTACTTCAGCCATGAAGAACTGAACATGGAAGAGAGCGGAGCATTATTATCATCAATCATCAAAAGACACCATTATCGGTTTCAAGGTATAGAACATAATAACTGTTCTTGTTAAATTAAATAAATACTGTTTGTATGTACTATATAATAGGGTCTGAACAGGATGCTGGATTTTACACAATTTCTAACGTTAATAAAAGTTCCACTGTCAAAACCCCATACGTCTTAACTATACCACTTGGGTGAAAGTACACCCCGATATGGATAAATGATAATAAAACTAAATAATTTGACATGCAACAATTACATTTTCAGAATGTAATTACATTTTATGCTCAAAAAGAGGCTTAATGCAAAATAATAAGGCTAATTAAAGATCCATTTCCAAAAGCACAAACATAATCACATTTGAAAAGTTCAAAAAAGTTTGTATTGTGTATATACACTGTACGTAACAGTTTGTGGAAATGAAAATATTAAGTACACTAAAAATTGGTTTAAAATGCTTAAGTAGTTTATATTTATTTTTGTGCTGTGTTTATGTGAAGTCATAATCTTGTTATAATGTAGTAATGTTTTGATTTGTTTGCTATTTGGAATTATTTATGTTTAATATTTTACATATTGTGATTTTTGTTGTCCTGTATTAAAACCAGTTAGTTAATTAGAATACTATATGGAACCCACAAAACCATAAAAAATTGATGTCTCTGTTCACTCTGTTTCAATTGGTAAATAATAAAAACAAGTGAGATTTTAGTTTATATTTTGAACACTGAAGTAGGAAATGTTGTCTTATGTTAATGTTTGAATTTAACTGTTCCTTTTCTTTATTAATTTTAGATTGCTCTGGACTAATGTGTATATTATACCCACATGTCAGTCACTGATAGATTTTGAGCTCTAAAGGGCATGGGTCTCAACAGATAATCGCATATTGCAAGATAGAGAAGAGAGCCTAGGATCTTCCTGATATTTCTTCTGGTGAGAAAATCCTGCTCTGTATTTTCATGACAAATTGTAATATTTTACATTATGTACTGACAAGCACACCAACACACACTTGGGGACAGTTTTACTAAACGGGCAAATTAGCGCCAGAGCACAATTCCAAAACAGCGCCGATGGGTGTGGAAATTTATGTGGGTGATTTACTAACAATGCGCAAATTAAAGAACACCGATGCAACATCTAATTTACACATCGACCAATGCAATATACCAAGAACAGCGCACATTAGCGTAGTCGCAAATAAAGAAATAAATAAGCCACAGTAGGCTACGTTGAAAAGAACTGGAGGTCAAAAAATGAAGGGTTGCAAGAAGTTTTGATAGACCTGGTATTGCGAGACTCCTAGTTGAGGGTTCCAAGCCATCTTTTATTTCCTGAAGCAAATTAAAAATATGTGTCTTGGCAAACAATATGTTCGGACAATGTGTTCTTCTGGCATTCCAAATAAAATTAATATGTGTGG
>NW_015656598.1:39530-44974 GCF_001515625.1 Sinocyclocheilus rhinocerous
CGAGAGCACAATTCCAAAACAGCGCCGATGGGCGTGGAAATTTCTGCAGGTGATTTACTAACAATGCGCAAATTAAAGAACTCAGATGCAACATCTAATTTACATATCGACCAATGCAATATACCAAGAACAGCGCACATTAGCGTAGTCGCAAATAAAGAAATAAATAAGCCACAGTAGGCTACGTTGAAAAGAACTGGAGGTCAAAAAATGAAGGGTTGCAAGAAGTTTTGATAGACCTGGTATTGCGAGACTCCTAGTTGAGGGTTCCAAGCCATCTTTTATTTCCTGAAGCAAATTAAAAATATGTGTCTTGGCAAACAATATGTTCGGACAATGTGTTCTTCTGGCATTCCAAATAAATTAATACATGTGGAAAAATCCTCTCCCTTCTACCACACGCTCTATGTTCTCTGCGGTGCCTCCTCCAGCAACAATTGCAGCCATTTCAAGAGCAAAATAGTTTAAGACATGCTTTTTTGGGGCGTCAAATAATGGCGCAAATGCCAGTAATTTGACGAGCGCAAACGTTAGTAAAATGCATTGCATGATTCATTTGAATACTCTCCTCCTATAAATTTTGCGTCTGAAAGGGAAACTTCTACAAATGCATATTCAGTAAGGTCAGGCACAAAAATAACTGTGTTATAAATAACTGCGCCTCTTCAGCGCAAGCTGTTAGTAAAACTGGCTCTTAAAGGGTTAATTCACCCAAAACTGAAACTTTTTTAATGTATTACTAGGGATGCATGAAATTAAAATTTAAAATTCTTGGCCGAGGCCGAACAAAATGAAACACTGGGCCGAAGGCCGAATACCGAATCCCGAACACGGTTTTTCACATTTTTCCCCCATGTAGGCCTATTTTGCCTTTTTTTTTTTTTTTTTCACCATTGCATTAATTAAATTGCCAAAATGTGCTTTTTACTGTTTTGTCCTGCTTTTCAAATAATAAATAAATTATCACCACCCACTATCATAAATATGTAACATGCAGAAAGAGTTAAAAAAATCCCCACACCTGTCTATAATGATACAAACACCACTCTTGTAACACTTGGCTAATCAAATTGATATATAACCATTATTTATCCATTATTACAACAGTAAGAAGTCAAATGAAAGACTGCTACCATGGTTTAGAAAAGTGTGGATTTGTTTCCCCATTCTTGTTCGGTGTTTAATCCATTGTTCTTTCTTTTTAAGATGGTCTTTGGAGATTGCATTAAAGTGGCATTAAAACCCTGACATTCTTCTTCATTGCCATACAAAGTGGTTAAGTGCATCATTTATGACAATACATTTTTGGGTATTATTTGATCCTATGTATGCATATTTACCATTTTAAATTTCTGTTTAAAGGTTGGAACACATTTCATTCTGTATTTTGAGGAGGAGGAGGTGCAACAAAGGCGATACCCTCATGTCCTGCAGTTTTGGGATAAAATCAATCCTTCATTATTGTGGGAGAAATGGCACTTAAGCAAGACCGTCTTTTTACAAGCAGTTGATACATGGTTTAGATTATTTTACATTTTGAACATTGCATATCCCAAGCCTGTTTCAGCTGTAATTACATTGTCTGTACTAGCTTTGTTCTGTTTGTTTGTTTGTTTATTTGTGAATTTATATTTATCTTGCAAGTAACCTAATGTGATAAGAAAGTGATTAATAAGACCATTTCAACCAGTTATTTAATTTAATAGAAGTTTTTGCAACTTTAAATGTAATAGAATTAAAGTGTTTTCAAAATATGTGTATGCTGTATATTATTATTTATTTACATAGCAATACTAATACTACAACTACTAATAATAATAATACTAATGATACTAGGATGGTTAAAGCAAATGGTATAAATAGGATGGTTAAAACCAAATAACCCAACAAATTAGTTATTTTATAACCCAATGCATTGGGTTACTAACTTACTACCCAATCCATTGGGTTAAAATAACCCAACATTAGGTAGGTGCTATAGTAACCCACCATTGGGTTATCTGTTGGGTCATTTTTAACCCAACTATTTTAAGTGAGTATCTTGAATTTCGTGATCATTCTAAATGCATTTTAATAAACTGAATCATGCAGTGAAAGAACGTGCACTGGTCTAACCTACTAGACATCCTATTGCCTTAGCTAACTTACATGGTAGCTCTCATGAGTCATGGATGTTAGCAAGACAAATTAACTAATTGCCTTTTGTCTTTTGGGTAATTAGCTGTAAATTCGCGGCACAGGTAGCTTAGTCTTTTGTTCATCACCACTCACCTCCACAGCAAGACAAACACAACTGGAAAGGGAGGGAGGGCTTCACTTCTGCGGCTCTCTGCCTGTCTGTGATGTGATTGTGCATATGCCGATCAATGTGTGCTACACTGCTGTGCTGCGCCTGCGCAGAAGGGGAGAAAGGCATCGGAACTCGACAGATTCTCAACATTTCCTGACCCGACCTGATATTTAGATTTTTTATTAGTTTGGCAGGGAAAGCTGTGCGCAAACAGAAACACACACACGCGCGCACATATCTACATATATTCATTTATTTAAAAAAAAAAAAAAAACTTCCCAGAAAAAAGGGCACTTTCTCGCAAGGAAGAAAAAGGGCAGGTGCTCAAGCCCCCTTTGATATCTATGTGTGCACGTGCCTGTCTAGAAGCATGGGATAATTAAGATTTTGTAATGTTTTTTTTAAAAAGAAGTCTTTTATTCTCATCAAGGCTGCTTTTATTTAATCAAAAATAGTAATATTTGAAAATATTACTACAATTTAAATGTTTTCTATTTTAATGTATTTTAAAGAGGTTGCTGTGGTGGCAAAGCTGTATTTTCAGCATAATTACTCCAGTCTTCCGTGTCACATGATTCTTCATAAATCATTCTAATATGCTGATTGTACACTGTATATATTATTTATGAAATATATATTAAAAAAATAAAAATGAAGCACAATTTTGTATTTAACCACTCCTATTAAAGTAAATACATTTCAGTATGTTACATTTCAAAATAATTCAAAACAATACCAATAGCAATATTATTCCCACATAAGTTTATGTACAAGCATCTACATATTTCAATGTAATATGACAAGCATAGTATAAAGAATCACAAAACACTGCAGTTTAAGGAACTGCCTCTTTGAATTCTTAAACTGTACTGAGCTCATTTGATTTTATTGGGGAAATGGCTACAACTGTTACAGCAATCTGTGCACACAATTTAGCAATCAATGAATATAGTTAAGAAAATCATGTGCACTGAATAATCCATACTCTTTAGTAAACTGTGCACATGTTTGTGATGAAATGAGATTATTATTCTTCCACCGATAAGGCAGAGTGGGCATGCTGATAATGATCTTGATGTGCATTTGAAACACATTGAATGATTTTATATTTGAGGACCTTGTTATAGCAGAATCCGGTGAACTTTGATTTACTCGTGACTGATGAGTAAGCCATTGTTCAGGCAGATAAACCAAACTCAATCAAGCAGTTTCAAGTCCCAGAACATTCTCCCATCATAATTATGTTGAAACCTCTTTGTGATATTTAATGCAATTTACATATATCTGCTAGGGAAAAAGGGTGGGGAAACAAACAAACATGCACCCTGGTTACAACTGTCATTATGCTTGATTTCTTATTGAGATTACTGAATAAATCAAGATTGTTTAGATTTATTTCAAGTTTACAAGCATTTCCTCTCTGAGTACATCCAATCTGCCCTCTGCATATTCCATATGCATAATTAATATGGCTGCATCGTTTAATCATTTGCCAGTGTATTTACACTGCTGCTGTTGATTTGGTAACTTTTTGTTTTGATATAACAGAATGGGTACTTTTCTCAACTTAAAGCAACTTAATGTACGTTAGTTTTACCTTGAAATATAATTTTCAAAATCAGTATGTTGATAAACATTAATTAGGCGAATGGCTTCTGTTTCTTTTTCCAAACATGTGTAAGTTTTTATGAGTGGGTATGAATTTATGCGAAATGGCGGATTGCTTTACGGCAGAAAAAATGCACATGTACAGAGATGCGCTGCAATTACAACAGTGTAATCCACTTATTTAACTGTAGGGGGCTCCAATGTCACAAACATACACAAAACTTCATTACTTTAAAACGATTCATTTACTGTTACTATTATTGTGTTTCTTGTACCTGTTTGTGTGGGTCTTTGTGGTGTTTTGAGGTAGGCTATTCCATGAGTGTTTTTGTCTCATGAGTCATGTGATGTTATCAAATATCAACACTTTGTTCCCCTTCAGGAACTCGAGCTGCATTGAAATAGTATGGGAACGCCTTCAGCGTGACCACGCTCTGAATCACGTGTGTAATCAGTCCAATGGATGGGCGAGACATCACGGGCGGGGTGACGTAATGACCAGGAAGCTTAAAAGCACGTGCGGTGGATACAGCGGCAGCTTTCTGTCATTCAGCAAGCGCTCTGTGTGTGTGTCAGTCGCTATCTATTGTGAATCTTATTTAGTGTTGTTTGTCCACTTATAAGCTCCATTATGTCAAAGCTTCAGTCAAAAGAAGCATTTGGGCGAGAGCAGGCAGCATTCAGGCTGTGTGTTCCTCCCTGCCCTCGCTATATTTCGGGTGAGGACAAACACAGTTTGTGTGCTGTCTGCTTGGGTGCGAAGCACGCAGAGTCTCTCGTGGGGAGCTCTCGGGGGAGTTGACTGCCCGCATTGCGAGCGTTTGTTACTGCCTTGCTTCGCTCTCGGAAGGCTCTCTTTGAGGAGGGAGCCTTCGCGAGCGTTTCTCGCGGTGTCTGCCCCGCTTTCGCCGAGGCAGAGCGGCGGCTGTGCTCATGGGGTTCGCATATAGATCCGGTGGAGGGAATGTAGATGTGCGAGTCCCTATCTTCTTCCTCACCCACCAGGATCCAGAGCCCGCTCTCTGGGATCGGAAGCACGCTCTGCGGTTCTTCCGCCCCAGGGAGAGGACTCGACGCTCCACCAGTCTTCCTCCGAGGAGGTTGATATGGATGTATGGAGGCGATGAGCTCGCCAGTTGCACAAGCATCAGTTACACAAGCATATTATGCCTAATATTAAAATGAGCAGCATTACTGGGGAGTGGAGCTCGCGCAGTCAGCTCTCGAGGGGGCTGATTGTGCTTTTCCCGCTGTTAAATGCTCCGCTCTCGCCGGGCACGCTTCGAGGAGTGTGTCCGTGCCTGTGATCTTGTGGTTCCGGTCCCGCTGCTGCTGAGGCACGGCGGCGATTGAGATCACGGGGATCACACATGATCTGGCGGACGGATTGGAGACGGGCTCTCCCTATCTCCACCCGCGTTCCCTAGATCTAGCGCTCTCTCTCGAGGTTCGGAAGCCCGCACTGCGGTTTCTTCCCCCTCTGAGTGAGAGCTCGCTGCTGCAGCTATCTTTCTCCAAGGAGATTGATATTGTTTGTGTGACCGAG
>NW_015656598.1:45003-62955 GCF_001515625.1 Sinocyclocheilus rhinocerous
CTTTTTGAGGGCCAGCTCCCTCTGGGGAAGAGCGGTGTACACTGCATTACACGTTGCCCGTCTCTCCTCAGTGCCCTCAGGAGATAGGTCTGCCAACGCTTCCACTCACGGTGATTCAGGGCTCAGCGGTCTCCGGTGAGCACTTCTCTCAGTCACCACCGGGAACGAAGCGGTACTAAGAGGCTCGCTACCTCTTTGGAGGTCTCTAGAGTAGCTAGTTCGGCCGTCCCCTGCCGGTTCACTGCTTCAGGGCACCGACCTAGCCGCTCTAAGTGCACCAGAGGTCAGTCTCGAGAGACTGGTTCCCTTAGTAGGTCACCTGGCGGTGTGGGAGCCCCTGCCAAGTGTGCCTCATTGGGTCCTCCCCCGAGCAGGCTCTGGTTCTATCAGTCTAGTCTTCCTAGGAGATGACGTGAGTCTGAGGACCGTCATTTTCAATAGGATACTTCAGCTATGAGAGTCCTGATGCCATGGCTCAGGACCTCGGAGGGCAGGCCCCTCTGGGGAAGAGCGGTGTACACTGCATTACACGGTGCCCATCTCTCCTCAGTGCCGTCAGGAGATCAGTCAGCCAACACTGTGGCTCGCACGCTGCCGAGGCAACGTGTGCATTACATCATTTTCGGTTTTTGATATGAATCTTTTCACACCAGACCGTGTTTACTCGTCTGGTTGTTTGGCTGCATTTAATTCTGAGGAATTAAATGAAGTATTTATCTGACTATAAGAAGTTAGATATACAGGGGCTCTTGGGATAAAAATTTCTCGAGTGAGAGCATGTGTTTACCTCTCTTCCTCCAAGGAGGTTGAGGCGGTCAGCAGGGGCTGCTGGGCAGGAGCAGTCCCAACCTACCGTGTTCCAGCCTCATTGGGTCCTCCCCCGAGCAGGCTCTGGTTCTATCAGTCTAGTCTTCCTAGGAGATGACGTGAGTCTGAGGACCGTCATTTTCAATAGGATACTTCAGCTATGAGAGTCCTGATGCCATGGCTCAGGACCTCGGAGGGCAGGCCCCTCTGGGGAAGAGCGGTGTACACTGCATTACACGGTGCCCATCTCTCCTCAGTGCCGTCAGGAGATCAGTCAGCCAACACTGCCACTTACGGTGCTTCAGGGTGCAGCGGTCTCCGGCGAGCGCTTCTCTCAGTCACCACCCAGGAACGTAGCGGTACTAGGAGGCTCGCTACCTCTTCGGAGGTCTCTAGAATAGTTAGTTCGGCCATCCCCTGCCGGTTCGCCACTTCAGGGCACCGACCTAGCGGCTCTGTTTACACCAGAGATCAGTCTCGAGAGACTGATTCCCTTAATAGACTATTTGGCAGCATGGAAACTACTGCCAAATGTGTCTTGGTGGGTCCTGCACACTGTAGAGAGAGGCTACGGTATCCAGCGTGGTTCTCTTCCGCCTCAGTTCAATGGGCTATTCCCACTCTGGTGGGGCCCCGAACAGGCTCTGGTAACGGAACAAGAAGTAAACACTCTCTTGAGGAAGGAGGCCATCGAGGTGGTCCCTCATCTCAACAGGGAGTCCGGGTTCTACAGCCAGGACTTCATCGTTCCAAATAAGGATGGAGGGTTGCGCTGCGAGTGGCCTCCTCTCGCTTTAGAGAGTTGTCATGTTGAGGCCTCCGCTCCAAGAGTGGCCGTTTTTTTCTGCAAGTGTCGTCAGGCCTTCTCTCGCTACAGAGAGTTTCTGAGGCCTCCACTCGCCAGAGCTCCGCTAGGACAGTCTGAGTTTAAGCTAGCGTGGGGTGTGGAGGCCTCCTCACGCTTTAGAGAGTCGTTATGCTGAGGCCTCCACTCCTAGAGCTCGGCCCATCTCCATCCTTCCCCATTACAGGAAGTTCCTGAGGTGGCTTTTGGGGGCAAAATCCTACCAATATCCGCATTCTCAACCACATTGACGATTGGTTGATATTAGCTCAGTCTGAGCAGATGGCGGTTCGGCATTGAGATGTCGTTCTCGCTCACATGAAAGAGCTGGGTTTAAGACTTAACACCAAGAAAAGTGTGCTTTCTCCATTACAGAGAACCACTTATCTGGGCGTGGTGTGGGATGCGACCACGATGCAGGCACATCTGTCTCCTGCTCGGATCGAGTTGATCCTCACTGCAGTCGCGAGAGTGAGAGAAAGCCTGTCACTCACTGTCAAGCAGTTCAAAAACTATATATATCTCTTGATATCTCTTGACCTGCTGTACATGAGACCCCTACAGTGGTGGCTGAAGACCAGGGGGTTCTCCCCGAGGGGAAACCCGCTTCACATGCTCAGGGTCACGCGGCAATGCCTACGTGCCTTAGACATGTGGAGGAAACCTTGGTTCTTGTCTCAGGGCCCAGTGCTGGGAGCTCCTTGTCGCCACGTAATGCTAGCGACGGACGTGTCCCTCACCGGTTGAGGAACGATCATGAGTGGCCGCTCAGCCCGCGGTCTGTGGAGCGGCTGCCATCTCACCTGGCACTTCAACTGCCTGGAGATGCTGGCCGTGTTTCTAGCATTGAAACACTTTCTCCCAGACCTAAGAGGTTGCCATGTGTTGGTGCGCACCGACGACACAGCGGCAGTCTCTTATATCAACCACCAGCGAGGTCTGCGTTCGCGCCCCCTTTACAGGCAGGCGCACCAGAACCTTGTGTGGTCCCAGGGCAAACTCCTCTCGCTGAGAGCAGTTCACATTCCTGGGCTTCTCATTATGAGAGTAGACATCCTGTCGAGGCAGGGGCCGAGGCCCAGGGGATGGAGAGGTTTTGGCCAGGCGTGAAGCAGGATCTGATTTCCCTTCTCGACGGCTCTCCATGGTAGATTCCCGTCAGGAGGGTCCTCCTCTCACAGGCGGAGGGTACAATCTTTCACCCCCGCCCAGAGCTGTGGAAGTTATGGGTGTGGCCCCTGAGGGGGCACAACTTGTAGCTCCCGGTCTCTCAACCGAGGTTGTTGATACCATCCTCCAATCCAGAGCTTCCTCAATGAGGAAACTGTATGCCCTGAAGTGGAAGCTTTCACTTCTTGGTGCGGAGACCGCCAGCTCGACCCAGTTAACTGCCCAGTTGGTACAGTACTGGAGTTCCTGCAGGCCCGTTTCTCCGCAGGGTTAAGCCACTCCACCTTGGAGGTCTACGTGGCGGCCATTGCGGCCTACCACGCCCCTCACGGTTACATGTTTCCTCCACGGCACGCTGAGGCTGAGGCCTCTGGCCAGAGAAGCTTATGCTAAGCGGTGGATCAGGATGCTATTCCATAGCCTCAAGTCCTCTGATCTCCCCACTCTGTTGGGGGTCAAGGCTCACTCCTTCTGATGTTGGCCTTTGGGCGGAATGTCCCCGCCTACTTTGTCAGGTGCCTACCTGCATTCTGCGCCACTCCTGGCTCCTTTCTCTCACTTTAGCTGTGCTCTTCCACACTAGGCAAGGATTTGTAAGTCTGGCTGTGTGGGCATACTCGTTCCCATAGCGTTTTGACGCAGCTCGAGTTCCTGAAGGGGAACGTCTCCAGGTTACGCATGTAACCATGGTTCTCCGAATGGAACGAGACGTTGCGTCTCAGTGCCATACTTCCGGCATCCCTGCGAGCGCTTGCTTAATTTCCCAGAAGCTGCCGCTGTATCCACTGCACGTGCTTTTAAGCGTCCTGGTCACTATGTCACCCCACCCATGACGTCTCGCCCATCCATTGGACTGATTACACACGTGATTCAGAGCGTGGTCACGCTGAAGGCGTTGCCATAGCGTTTCGACGCAGCATCTCATTCTCTTCGGGGAACCATGGTTACATGCGTAACCTGGAGACGTTCTCCTACATTTTATAGAAAATGTGATCATGGAAACTATGTAAACAAACATTAATTCAATATAATTAATTATAATTATAACTGAATATTATTGTTTTGTGTTTACAGTTAGTTTCTTATGATATTTATTATTTCTAAATTGATTATGTTGCCATGCTTTTTTAGTAGATAGAGTGTATCATCTTTTTGCAGAGGTAAACAGTGCACATTTTCATTCATTCATTCATTCATTCATATTTTGAGGTAGTACACTCATTTAATGGAAACAAAAGGTGTGTCCTAAACAAAAACTGGACTAAAGCATCCAAGGATGGATTGGCAAACAATTTTCCAATATATATTCTCTCTCACTTTCAAAGGAACTGGAATACCATTCTGGACCGTTCCAGCCCATTTAACCTCTGGTGAATAAAACTATTGTTCACTTTGACTGACTTAAATTAGTCTACAACAGAAGTCATTTCAAAGGTTAGATCAGGTTAAAATTGCACGGTCTCACTTTTTACAGTGGCTCAAAAAATATAAATTTAACTCAGAAAAGATAAAGTTTAAATATAATGCATATATTATTTTATACAGTTTAACATTATTTTTTATAAACAGCACATACTAATGCAGCTAAGCTATTTAAATGCATGTTCTTGTCTTGGCATCAAACATCACTAGAGCATGCCATACATATCTCATTGAAAACATTCCTTTTGTGAGGATTTTCACATTAAAGCGAGTTCTAACCTCATTATGCAAATAGACGGTACAAATTAAGCATGCTTACACAAGTGAGTTCCTCCATACACACATCTACAAAACAACACATGACCTCTTCCTGGATTACAGAACCTAAAAAGGAAACCCGAGGGGCACAGAAGGTAATTCGTGAGATTAATTTGTAAAATCTCTTTGATGACATTTAACGCCTATCCTTGGGTTCAGCCAGCAGACAGCAAATGTGAATGAGAATGTGTATTCCGTTTTAAACATGAATAAACAGAGGGCCTTCAGATGTAATTTTCTTGTTTAAAGTGTTGGCTGAACATAGACTTTTATAGCTGTAAGCACACCAGAGCTAATAGAATTATAAAATATCTGCCTCAATAGGACACAAAGGAACAACACATGAGTCTTGGGCTTAAGAAATGCCCAACCAGCCACCTCAAACAAGTCTGTTAAGACAGGGCCTGCTCTTATGGCCTCAGAGAAACTAGTACGCTTGCTAAGTGCTAAGCTGGCAAGTTCAAAGTGACCGAACAACAGTCAATTTATGTGCTATGGCCCCAAGGCATTGCGCATGAAGAGAACAGACGATAAGGAAATGCAACAGTGCCCGGCTGCAAGAAATGTGCTTCTCCTTGAGGCGCTCCACCGCAGGGAAAGCTTTGAAGTCCAATGTCAGTGCATAGTGGATGCTACAAAAAATGAATTTAGCCACTTTCGCAATGCCAGACTGTGGCTTGGGTATTGGGTTGCAGGTCTTGAGGAATTGCAGCATAATCAACCTGATAATTTCACATTTGATGAAAGGCCACGGGTGTGACTGGAATTCATATTTGACCAGAGGGAATAGAAGAAATAGCAACTATGGGCACAACTAAATGCTAATTATTAGCCAGGTTTGCACATGCATACACTCATAAGATTCTATGTGAGTGCAAGTCCAATGAAAAGATGCAAGAATGTTAGAAAACCAATGTTGGAACATGTACTGTACAAACCAGCTGTCGTTGAGATATTGTCAAGTATATGAAACAGTATCTCCAAAAAATTGACATTTTCTAGTTCACCTTAATGTTGTCCATAACCTAATTTACTTTCTTTTCTCTGTGGAACGCAAAATAATATATTTTGAATGTCATTGGGGCCCTGTATTGTTTTGGACTGGGATTGGATAGACTTTCATTGCATAAACAGAACATTCTTCATTATCTTTCACAGTAGAAGCAAATTCATTCAGGTTTAGAAGGACATGAGGGTGAGTCAGTGATGACATAATCTTCATTTATGTGTGAACTATCCTTTATAACAGCTGGATTTGAGGCAAGTCAGTTGCAATCACTGCCATAGTTTTGGTAAATAGCTTGCAAAATACTCAACCATCCATTTTAGCACCACATAGAGACTTCAAATTATGCAATTTCGTTTAAGTCTGCTGTGAATAACAGATTTAATTTACCAAGTCAGCCAAGCTGTTCACAATATAACACACAATGCTATTGTAAAAGCTAATTAGACATAATAAAATGAATCAACTCAATATGCAGTGTGCAATAGTGTGCACACAGTGTGCACACATAAAGCAGTTTCTAGAACCAAAAAGCAATAGCAGAATCCAGCAGATGTGTTCATTTTGTGTTTGCTATTGGAAAACCCACATTAAACATGATTGCCTAACATTCAGTAAATTATTTATTTATTTTTATTAATAAAAATACATTACATTAATTTCACATTTAAGTATATTTCTTTCAATTATTTATTTTCTATTATATATAATGGCAGATCATTTGGATTGTCAGTTTTGCTTCCCATTTACAAGTTGGCTGACATTTTGAATATTGCAAATTAGTTTGCAGTAGGCAACCATAAGAGCCAACTAGTTGCTAGGAAACCATACATCCCATCCCCAAATGACTCAAACCGCAATTAGCCATAGACCCTTCATGCATGCAAAGTTTGGTGAGTTTGCAGTATTAGGATAAAAAGTTATTGCTGTTCAAAGTGACAAATAATAATTACAAGATTTAATGAGGTACAGTTTCTGAAGAAACATTTTGGAGAGCAATATGACTGTGCTACTGGTGCACAACTCACTACCAGGATCCTGGAGTTTGAGTCAGTAGCTGGCACAAAGGAGCCCGGCCTCATGGCTGTATGTTTTTCTGATGTTAAAACATTTGCTAAAGCATTCTGGGTGATTGCTCGGGGCGTTACTAGGGGGCTTCTAGACCAATACCAAATGTTTGCTTACAGTCCCAAGTGAAAAGAGTCCAGATGTTTATACGATATTCTGATTCTTTAGATATGTGAAGGGACTTTTTTTAGTGGAAGTCTATGGTATTTTTTGCCTGTTTCTTTGTCCACCATAAGAAAATTGTGCAATTCATGTCCTTAATGCAATGTTTCATCCCATAAATATATAATTGATTGTATAATTACAGTAGACATCCAGATTACACTGGATTATGATTTATATCAATTAACCCTTGTATTATGTTCGATTTCTGGGTACGATTTTGATGGAGCGGGTCAAATTGACCCTAATTGCCTTCAATGCAATTCCGTAAATATCACATTATTAAAAACAAGAAGGAATCAGGTATGAACAGAAAAAAAATTGATATCAGTATTTGTCACACAGTGCAAACAATTAATATCAAAAAGTATGATTTTTAAAAATGTGTTTAACCACATATTTTAACCCCTTAACTTTTACCGTCCCGCTGGTAGAAGTTTGCTTCTATATTACTATTAGATTACTATCCTAATCTAATCATGACAAACTATATATCGTTGGAAAGGTTTAAGACTCCTAAATAGATATTGTATCACTGTTTTTGTTACAAATTACGTAGGAACAGTAATAGATTAATTTATGACAAGAGTGCACCTCAAAACATATACTTCAACAAAAATATATATATTTTTTTATAAAAAAATTATAAAAAACAAATAATTATTATTTTGCCCTATCACGTTTTAGTAATCCTCATAAACTATATATCATTTGAAAGCTTCAAACCTCAAAATTCATCCTGTGAAATCCATTTTGAAATCAGACATTGTGTTACCATGGAAATGGTACTTTAAAATGTTTAAGCAGGTTCCTCTCCCTTAGTGGGGGGCGTCATTTTACAAAATGTATTACGGTGTTTTAGAATCAAAACTTTTTATAATCTTAAAAAAAATACATATAGCTGGAAAGGTCTGAGTCTCAAGATTCCATATTTGGTGGATATTTTGTGATAGAAGTAATATTGAGAGAAAAATATATATAAATGTGTGACAGAAAAAATTGTAACAAAATGAATAGCACCCGGTGGCTAGTTTTGGTATAACTCCTAAACAAAATTGCATAGGAACCTCAATTTTTTTTTATTTCAAATTCAAATTTGGAACACAACTTATTTAGACATGTTCATGGCCCTAAATAAGAAAAAGTTACACCATTTCTGGAAGAAAAAGATAAGTTAAATAGTATTTCATATACATTGAAAATAGAAATGATAGCTCACTTTTACCATCTGAGTCTGAGAAAGTCTTTTTTAGCACTGAAAATAATGAGGAAAAGCTAATTTGTTCCCTTTCCAGGGTAGAAAAACACCACCATAACAACATATACCCAATAAATATATTTGATTTGGGTCTGTACAGTTGCCTTGATACAAAAAAATTGAAAATAAAAAAATGTGGGTCAAATTGACCCGCGAACATCAGAATTGTCAGAAAATTATTTGTGTGCACTTCAAAAATGTAATCAGTGTATCCTCACTTTGCATGCACGTTCATGGCACCAAATGAGAAAAAGTCACAAAATAGCAAGAATAAAATCACATATTAACTGGAATTTCCGACAGCTCGAAAATCAAAATGGGTCAAATTGACCCGGAACATAAGGGTTAACCAATGATAAAATGGATATGATACACAATTAAACTAATACCATCATACCAAAGGACATGTAGTGAACTGCTGTGCTGAACTTAAGTGTAACTTGGTCAAAGCTTATTAGTAGTTATATTTCTGGGAAGTGTATTTTTATGAAAAATGCATCAAATGTAGTCTAAACATGATCATAAAGCATAGTGAAATGTTAAATTTATGGTAATGAGAACTTCAGAGACCAATTAAAATACCTCTCTTGAGGGAAAGCAGTGGTCCCCCTCAACAGAGATGCTTAGTAAAAAAAAGTCTACAGATGCCAGATTTTATCTAACATCTACCTCATATGTCTGCTATATCTCACTCATCTCTCATTACCCTTAACAAGTTTGTCAATCTGAAACAAACACAAGTGACTGGGTTGCCAAAACAAGATTGTATTTCATCAAGATTGTATTTATGTGATAATGATCCACTAGTTCTTCTTCTAAACATGTATTATGCACAAAGCAAATTGCTTTAGAGCAGGGACCTCTTAAAGCACCAACTTTTGCTTGTTCTTTACATTTTAAAACCCTGGATGATAGAATTTACAAATATTTTACAGTAAATTAAACATTTAATTTAAATACCAAACTATTAAATATTTAATTAATTAATTAAAGTAAAAATAACAGTTCACCAGCATAATCTACAGTATCATTGTTTACTCATTCCTGTGTCATTAATTACATATGCATTCATTGATTCATTCAATAGAATACAAAGGTAAGTTTTTAAAGAATATGCTGGCCCTTTCTCCATAGTAAGAAAGAAAGAAAGAAAGAAAGAAAGAAAGAGAAAGAAAGAAAAATAACAGACAAGTTGAAACATAATTAGCCTAATATATAACTAAAAGGCTAAAGTTCAAATATATAAATGCTATAAAACTACATAAATAATACAAAAAAATCACATACAAATATGGTGACTTTAGACATAAAATCTTCGACAATTGTTAATTTATCAATGACATAATTGACGATTGCTTGTCTATTCTGGATGCAGTAAGTCTGAATGTGCAAATGTGTAAATGCAAATTAGACCTGAGAGGTTTAGCATAAGAGAAGATTATTGTAAGTGAATAATGACTTTCATTTTGGGATGAACTAATCATTTAAAGGAATCTTCATGGAGTGCACATGCTCTCGGGCTCATTAAATTATAATATTAGTATCCTTATCAGGGAGGCATTTGACATCAGCAAACACATTTGCACATCTGCGTCTCGCAATCGAATGATCATCCAAACATTGTTAATTGCACCCAGCTTTACTGAAGTGAAACAAGAAACAATCTGTTGCCATGATGCCGACAGTACGCTCTTCACCCGCCACCCCTCCGATTTCAGATTCATTAGGTGAATCTAAGTTTACAAAGCACACAGTACTGCTCATTTTGTGTGTGCAGCTGTGGATAATATAATCATAACTTTAGTATTTCCCTGATGTTCTATAATGCGGCTCTTTCGTAGTTTCAAGACTTGTAAATAAATAACGTTAATGTTTATTATACAGACACAGGGGGCTTTCGCTGTTTATTTCACAGCTCCTCCGATGCGATTCATCTAAATGGAGTAAAGAAAGTTTCATAGGATTCTTAGGCTTTGGTTCTTGCAGTAATTCAATAAACGCCTGGGCGTATAAATAGAGAAATCCATTCACTCTGGATTGTGCGAGAAGCCGCCGCAGGAAAAGACCAGACTAGCTCAAGGCCCGGATTATACTGTGAGTAAATCACACTGACACAGGCTGAGAAAGAGAGTCTACATTGTCTGATGGGAGAATCAATCACTGCAGTGATTTGCAGCTTCTGTGCGAACACACATAACCAGAGCCCTCCCGCCTAAGTACATTATCCCAACTCTGCAATTCTGCGACAGTCCAATCCATATGGTGTGGGCGGAGAAAGGTGAACATACCCAGATAAACTACACTAGTGAACAGCTGTCATGTTACTTCACGCTCAGGCTTCTGTGTTCAACTGCAAAGTTTTGAACTGACTGAGGCGAATTGTGGTATTGTTTTTGGATTGTCTTTTGAAAATGTATACTTTGCTTTGAAATGAAAAGGAGGGATTCGGTAGAAAATGAATGGCACCAGCTCATAGAGTAATTTTATTTGAGTGTATTGGTTTAGTATCTGATTCACTCAAGGAAGTATACAAATCATGTTAGTTCACAAGCAAGGCCCCCAAAAAGAGTTAAAAAGCAATGCATGCTGCAATTCATTATCTTCCAGGCCACATTTGAGTAAATGGTGCAGCAAAGTACTGCCATTTTGCTTTTTGTTTGGCCTTTTATGCCTTTATTATATGGGTCAGTGTATATGTGATAGGACATAACAAAGAGGAGAACAGGACAATAGAGAGGACAGAGAGAGGACAGGCAAATGACTCAAACTATATGTATACAGTGTAATACATTTTGTTCAGGATTATTTGATGAACAAAGTTTAAAAGAACAGCGTTTATTTGAAATAGAGTTTATCTTTTGTGACATTATAAATGTATGTCAGTTTTGATCAACTTAAAGGAGTCATGAATTGAAAAAAAAAAAATCATTTTTTTCCTGAATATTTTGACTTATAAGAGGTCATTCAGAACTCAGAACTTCCTTGTTAGTCCAAAAACAGCTTTTATTAAAACCAAGCTGCCAAAACTTTGCCCCTACTTCTACATCATTGCCTCTTTACCTTCGCTCACCGATTAGGAGGTGAGTAAATATGAGAGAGATGCAAACACATGATTACTTAAAGGCAGGGTATGTGATTTGGTTCAAAAACATTTTTTTGTTATGCTGGTTAAAAGTTTCATCACATCCCTATTGCAATCACTAAGTTAAGTGATCTGAATGTATTAATGTCATCTGTGGAAGACGTAGAACCATAAAATGTTCGTCCAATCATATCCCTCGGCCCGAGAGCTATGATAAGCTGTCCTACCTGCCTGTCAACATATGCATTTGCATACCTCTGTGCACCGTTTACACAGACATGATACGTCATCTGCACGTTCCATTACGCTATGCAGACTGAGTGAGAATGGAAGGTGTTATTATTGTAATATCACTTTGTATAATGTTTCCTCACATGAGGTAATCTGACAGAGATGCATTCAACCCTCCACCAATGCTGTCGTGACGCTGGTTTGCCTCTGGTTTGCTGTGCGCGTTCATGTGTTTTGGAAGAGGCGTGGCTTTGGAGAGTGATTTGCAGGGAGGGTGGGATCTTATGCTTTCAAATCTAGCTTGCTTTTGCTAGCTCCTCTGAAATCGCCTACCATACCTTTAAAGGGGTCATATTATGTGATTTAAATTTTTCCTTTCTCTTTGGAGTGTTACAAGCTCTTGGTGCATAAAGAAGATTTGTAAAGTTGCAAAGACTAAAGTCTCAAATCCAAAGAGATATTCTTTATAAAAGTTAAGAGTCAACCACGCCTACCTAAAACGGCTCACTCTAACACGCCCCCACGTCTACGTCACGATGTGGGAAGATTTGCAAATGTTCACACAAAGAAAGAAGGCGTAACTTTTATTCTCGCTGTAGTATTACTGGATAGCTGGCCAATCACAGCACACTTCGCTTTTTCAGACCGATGAGCTTTGTAAAAATCGCCGCGTTTCAGAAAGGCGGGGCATAGAGGAGAAACAATAATGTACAGTATGTGGACAATGTGTTTTTTGAACCTTAACCCGTATAAACACATTTCATTACACGAAATATACAAAATAATGTTCTTTTTAGCAACATCATATGACCACTTTAAGTCGTGCCACCCCACAACAGCTAGAAGCTGTCTATACTGGATACAATAAAATGACCGTTACGAATGGATTTGACATTGCATCAGGTCACACCACTTCCAGTGTAAACGAAATCACTGATTCTAATGGGTTCTGTTGTCTTTAGTCACATCTACATGGTGTAACATGAGGGAAATGTAGATGAACTCTATTATTAATAAAGTTCCAGATGACTGTTTAAGTGTTCGCTTTATTTTAAAGCAGATTCATTTAAAAAAAAAAAAAAAAACAGTTTGATGCAGGCATTCAGAGAAACTAAAAGATGATGCAGTGCCAACTATATTGGATCCAGTAGCAATGTTGCAAAACATGAGTTTGAGTAACAATGTTTTTTACCATGTGTCACTATTGCTTTATCTGTTACAGATGAAAGCAGTGGGCGTTTACTTATGACTACTAGATGAACCACAAGTATCAAAACTGCATGTTTCAAAGAGGGTAAAAGATAGATAGATAGATAGATAGATATATAGACAGATAGATAGATAGATAGATCTATTTTAAACAAATATCGTTTATCTCTTTTAAACAAAATACAAACAGGTGGTACAATATTACAACAGCATTAATACTTTAGCAACATTAATACATTAGTACAACATTAATCGGGTCAATTAAATAGCACTTAACATCAAATCTATAAAAAGATTAATTTATATGCATAGAAAATAGGATGTGTTTGTTCTAAGCGTCAAGAGATACAGTGTCTGGTAAAATTGGATTGAGGCTGATTCGTGAATAGGACGCAGGTGTTTGCAGCATGCACTAGAATGGTGCAACTGTTTAGTGAATTTGCCCCATGGTGTCTTCAATTCTAGCACCAGAAACCCTTGCAGGGAGAACAGGGATGGGTTTTACAAGAGAGGCAGTATTACTCGTGTCTTTGCAGCAGGAGGAAGCTGAGGACGCAGCGGGATTAGAAAGACATGCAGACGTGGTTTGAGATGAAATTCTGAGGAGGCTCTGTTTCTCACAATCCACAAAAGAAGACCATTGTTCATTCCCCTCACGTGCTAAAAAATGTGAAAAGATTGATTGCCAGAGAGGCAGGCAACCTTTTGGCGGCCAGCACAAATAGCTATGAATTACAGAGTGCTGTGTAAACGAGAGGAGAGAGATGAAGAGAAAAAGAGAGTGTGTGTGTATGTGTGAGAGAGAACATGGACCAGAAAAGAGATGAAAGAAAATATTACTGAATAGAAGGTAGCAAGAGCCTAACAAACTGTTAACAAACAAACAATTTTACGTAAATTCAGTGTGACTGGAATATCATTTTATCATTATCGTATAAACATTTACCCTCTGAGATTAATACTAAATAATGGATAATAGAACAGTCGAACAGAAAGGACTTGCATTATTCATAAATAATGCCTTTATACAAAGTTTTTACATAGACCACTAGAGCAAATTGCTTAATGATGTGTATTTATGCAATATCTTCAAAGATATCAATTGAAAGCTTTTTGAAATCAATTGAAAGTTAACTCACCCTTAGGCCATCCAAGATGCAGATGAGTTTATTTCTTCACATTTGGAGAAATTTAGCATTATATAACTTGCTCACCAATGGACCACCTGGATAAAGTCCCCTGTTGTCCTTTAACATCAAAACGACATATTTGTTTACAACTTTTTTTTTGTACTGTTTTTGCTTATAAATGGTTCTTGATCTGTGCATATTTCTCTCCTGATTCATGGAGTGTTTACATGACAGCACAAAACAGAAAATTGTAATGCGTTTTTGTCGTTATTTTACACGACAGCAGTGTTTTGGGGACCTGAAAATGCAAACTTTTGAAAACATCAAAGTGCAAGTTTCAAAATGTACATTTTTGAAACAATATCGGCTGCATATAAATTACAAAAATGCAAGTTTGTGAAAACAGTGATGTCATGAGTATACTGTACATATTATGTGTTCAGTGTATGGTTATGTGCATAAGCGTGTAGTGTTGTTTGCTTTTTTTTTTTTTTTTACAAAGTAACATCACCAACTACTGGCCTGGGATGCATTATACAGCATTTTGAGTTTTTGTGAATGCATTTGAATTGGGTTAGTTTTAAAAACGTATGTATTCAAAAATGTTTAAACATGCAAAGGAAAAAAACTGTTCTGTTTTACTAGAACTGTTGTTGTGTAAACATATCCATTCACTGCAGAGGATCTGTTGGTGAGCAAGTGATGTAATGCTAAATTTCTCCAAATCTGTTCCAATGAAGAAACCAACTCATCTTCTTGGATGGCCTGAGGGTGAGTGAATCAGAGCCGATCCTCCCTATACGCAAAATACGCAAGCCGCGTAGGGCCCCTGAAACACCAGGGGGCCCCCTTGCTCTCAAATATGATTTTAGTTTTGTTTTTGAATTTGGCAAGCGGTTATGAAAACATGAATGATAATTTATTTTAATGCGGTGCGCTGTCCCCCTTTCTATGTAAAAATTAGTCAAATCATGTAATGTGAATGTCGTACAGTCTTGCTCGAGACTAAAAAAAAAAGAGTTGAAAGTGTACCGAGCCGCGGAAGAGACACTGTTTCTCAAGCGCTTTCCACGAGCGCGATTCGAGACGGAGTGAAACATGGACAAATGTGTTTCATTCATACCCAACTTCACTTCACTTACAATTATACAATAAGACCTTTTACTTTCTAAAACATTTTACACAAATAATATGACAGATGGCATATAGTGGATTGTGTACAACACTTTTTTTTTTACATATAATTTGCATATCAGATGTGATGCAGGCTTCATAGAGTTAAGCTTACAGCCATTCTAATATGATTACACTGATCTTAACATAAATTGCTGATCAATTCACAGCCTCGTTTCACAAAATCTAGAAGTTCTGAAACAAGGAGTGGGGAAAAAAGTTTTCTAATCCACAGCAGAAGAAGTCCCCATAGAGGGACAGAGGAATGTTTGAGTTGAAATATTCCCATAAGAAGAGAGTACTTTGTGAAGGATACTCTCTAATCCCTGTCATTTTACAGCACTGCTGAGAAAACTCCTGTAACCCAAGTCTACTGGGTTTAAGTCCTCTTCAGACTCTTTCCCATTCCCCCTCGAATGTTGGGACAGGCAAATGATAAGCTATTTAATTAATCTTACACCAATTTACTTGAAAATGGAATTCTGGTTGAGGGGATGAGGAGGAATGGAGCTGACATCTGTTCTCTGTGGGCTAGTATTCACTGATATCCCATCCATTTGATTAACATGAAGACTAAAACGGGCACCGGAGTTCCCTTTGTCCTCTGCGATTGTCCTCTGCAGGTGAAGCAGTGCTGTGACAGGCTCAATGTGGTATAGCATCTAACCTTCAGGGGTAGAATCTCTTGAAGTGGATATTAAGATCGGAATGATTGCCTCTGGCAAAGAGTCATTTCAAGTACCTATCATGTCTACCATCTCACTGAACTTTTCTGCAGAGGTCGATTAGCACAATTGGTTTCAAAGGTTTGGTTTTCTATTTTTGTGCCTTTTATCATCAATGTTTCATTGAAAGATTTAGGGATGAATTCGCAAAACGGCTATGCTGCATGTGGCAATTGGTATTTAAGCACAAAACGGATATTTCCATTACTTTTTCAATACCTTTCCAGTCATTTGTACTGTACAGGGATTTTCTTTCTTTCTTTCTTTCTTTCTTTCTTTCTTTCTTGATTGATTGATTGATTGATTCAAAAAATAATAAGAACAATTATTTTAATTTTGGTGCATGGTTCAAGAGACAATTAATATTCAGTAATATTCAGAAATAGTATTGATTTGACTCAAATTAGATCAAAATTGAACTGAATTAAGCTGAATGGTTATTGTCTTATGTAGAGCTTCCTTTTAAGTTATTTCATAATTGATGAAATTTACAACATTGATGCTGTTATTGAACTGAACTAAATAAACTCTGAACTAAACTGAGCTGAATAATTACACTATTGCCTTTAGAGCTACTTAGCTGAATTGAATTAGTTTCGTAATTGATGAAATTTGCAACATTAAAATTTCAGTGCAACATTACATTGTCAATGCTGCCAATTTCAGTAACATTTTAATGTTGCAAAGAATGACACTATTGTCGTATGTGATGCTGCTTTTATCTGAATTTAATTAATTTCATAATTGTTAAAATTTGCAACGATGACCCTGTTATTCGTCTGAAATGATTGAACACAGCACTAAATTGAGCTGAATGATATTATTGTAGTGCAACGGTCCTCAATGAAACAGCCCCTCCTAACTTTACTTTCATGAGTGTTTGCAGGACTGTTAGGAGAGGTGGAGGTGTAGCTGCTCTATTTAAAGATGTCTATCAATGCAAGCAAGTATCATTTGGTCAGTACTTGTCTTGAAATGTGCTATACAAATAAACTTGCCTTGCCTTGCCTTGCCTATTGTCTTCTGTAGAGCTTCTCATACATGAATTTAATTATTTTATATTTGATGAAATTTGCATCATTGACACTCTAATTTATCTAAATTGAATACACTGAACTAAAGTGAGCTGAATAAACTATAATAGTACTATTGTCTTCTGTAGAACTGTGTTTATAGCTAAATTGAATTTGTTTCATAATTGATTAAATTTGCAACATTGACACTGTTATTAAACTGAAAAGAATCAACATTTAACTGAATTGAGTTGGATAATGACACTGTTGTCTTAGGAGCTGCTTATAGCTGAATTGAATTCATTTCATAATTGATGAAATTTGCAACATTGACACTATTATTTGACTTAAACTGAATCAACATTGAACTAAACTGAGGGATCATGTGACATTTTCATGAGCCCAGACGCACATTAGCCAAGCTCTGCGTATGTAGCCCTTCATTTACTGTTGTTCGACTCCTTTTCTTACATTTGGGTAGTATTTATTTTTAAAAAATTTTTTTGTAGTTGGTTTGTAGATGTCACACAGTCGGAAACTCACTTATCTTTCACCATCATCCTCGCCAATTAAGAAGAAACCTAAATCAGCAGCGGCAGGCTAAGCGGACATGGAGGACAACATGGCAATCACTATAAAGCGATTTGAGGACATTTTGAAAACTGAATTAGCAGCAATGCACACCGAATTTGACTCTACAATACATATAATTCTGTTATTTCTGCTTCAGTTATTTATTCTTTTCTCCTCAAAAACTCATACAAACCATTATCCATAACTATCTGGTCTAGGGATATCAGTGGTGACATACAGACTTTATTTTCTGATCAAATTTGGGAGACAATTACATCATCCTCAAAAAACCCAAATCATCAGATGACCCATTGGAAATGATTACATAGACTCTATCTGTCCCCTTTAAAACGCTTCTATATGCCAACCTGTGCCTCCAGGTACGTTTTTGCCATGAGACCAGGTATCTATATGCATGTGTCTCCTTCCCAAATTGCTGACATATCATTCCTGTTAGAAAAGGATGTGGTTTTGACTCCAGATCTTTTTTTCTTAAATAACTTCTCTGAATTGGCTCTGTCTCTACAACAGAGAAACTTACTTTTAGCTGCTCTCACTGCTGCAACAAAAATATTAGTCAGTCGCTGGATTCCTCCTCATTTGATGACCAGACGTGTATGGGGCTTATCTTTGCTCAACATTATTTCTATGGAACTATCAACAGCTCGCATTCATAGAGCAAAGACAAAAAACTTTGAAGACATGGAGTGCTACTTTTGATATTGTTAAATCTTTTGTTTCTGTTTTTTTGATGTACAATT
>NW_015656598.1:63069-67393 GCF_001515625.1 Sinocyclocheilus rhinocerous
CTTGTGATTATTTCACTTTGTACCTTTCTCCACCGCAATATCTTGCATTTCCTCAGCACAGTATAAGTCTACCTGGTGGGTGCGGAGTATAGCTGCAGTCTAATCTAATGTGTTGTATTTTGTTCTATATTGAACTGACTACTAAATAAAATATTTGTTCACAAAAAAAATAAAAAATAAAAAAACTAAACTGAGTTTAAGAATGACGGCTTTAGAGCTGAAGTTGAAATGGTTTTATAATTTATGATTTTTTTTTTTCAACATAGCACTGTTGTTTTCCTGTTTATTGCTGTAAATATTCTTTGAAACAATTTGTTTTGTATAAAGTGCTACAATATAAAAATTGGTTGATTAATTCACTAATTAATTATTTAGAAAAGAACCCACTCAAAAAAAATCGCTCACAAAATCAACCATCACTATGGCTTCCATCTTTTACTGCAAATTTGACTGTGGTTTACCAACATTCTGAAATCAGCCAGCATGTGACCAACATTGAAATATGGTTTAAATAAGTTGAAACAATGCAAATAATGCAAAACAGTTGTACAAATTGTATCACAATACTTGTATATAACGTTGATAAAGTAGTAAGATGTTGTACAAAAAGTTAGATGTTGAAACAATGCGATATTAACATTGATTTGATCTGCAAAATCAAAACAAAATTTAACAGTGATTCAACCTTGATCCAAGACGTTGATTCACCCATGAATAAATGTCGAAATGCAGGATGTGTTTCCTCAGTAATAAAAGCTATACAGATGAATAAATCAATAAATATAAATTAGCTGAAATGGAATACAAGTGATCCTGGCTTGTTAAATTGGTCTGGAGGAATGTCTGCACTGAATCTGTCAGCAAAATCAGTGAAAGCTGAAGGCAGGGCAGTACCACCAGCTGGTGTAATATCCATACAGTTATCTGGGTCATGCATATGTGCCCCATTCACAGTGTGTGCACTGCCCCTGAAAGAGACAAACACTTATAAAGGAGCTTATTAATGGGTTTAGTAGAAAACTGCCGTAAATCAGATATTTCCTTTGGCCAAAAAAAATAAAATAAAAATTGCTTGTTGGCTACAGGCAGAGGAAGAACAATTGGAATTCCATCATTCTGCTGCTTCATTGCTTGTTGTATTATTTTAGGTTTTTCTTGATTGAGATACACAGTCCCAGGTTCAAGTTATTATGCTTTGTCCTCAGTGGACTTCATGCTACCTCAGTGGACTCTGTCTCTACACCAAGGTTATTATAGTTTTGAATTTTTAAATGTGTTTTATTTTAATATCGTTTTCAAATTTGCTATACAATTCAGTTTAGTTTTTATTAGTTTCATTAATATTGTTGTTAGTTTTAGTTTAGTTTTTATTTTGTGAACACATTTTTATTTAGTTTTTATATAGTTTAGTTTCAGTTTTAGTTTCAGTTTTGATTCAAGTTTAGCAGAATTAACAGATAACTTCCAGAGTGCAGCCAAAGAAAGACTTAGGCATAATTTAGCCTTAGTGATGCAAATTAACAAAATTAACGCATGCTGAGATTGATTAAATGGTAAAAGTATACAAATATACGCCAAAATGAAGCAGTCAAGCCTTTTTACTAAATAAATCTACAAGTTGCTGCTTGCTTTGCGTCTCTCCGTCAGATAACCTCACGTGCGCGATGCGCCATTTACAGGTATTTCCCTAAACCGCCGGCGCCACCACAGCTCATATATTTTTCCGCCAAGGAGTGAGAACGTAATGATTATGAAAACTATTATTTATTTTTGATAATTCAGTTAGTTTTTCAATAACTGTTGTTAGTTACATTTCGTTTCGTTTTAGTTTTTCAATTATTTTGTCATTTTTATTTTATTTCAGTTTATGAAATTGTTTTTTCATCAATCGTTTTCGTCTTAGTTTTAGTTTTTGTTTAGGAAAATAAACTTGCTCTACACAATATTAATGCTATATATTAACCGGAGACAATGTCATAGAGGGTTTGATTATGAACCAAGATGATATTCACATCCCTTTTGATATTAAGACAGCTGCTCAATGAGAATGTAAATACTAGATGCAGTGTAAAAAAAAAGACATTGTACAAAAGCTCTATTCTGAGCTCACTATCTAGGTGGACATTTTAAGGCATCATAGATTTGCTCCTTTTCGAAAAGGTGGGCAGAGAATTATGCTGTCCTTTAAGATACCTTGTTTGAATCCAAGACAGCTATATACAGTATGTAACCCTTAAGAATAAGGCTGCTACATGATGCATCATCTCAGAATTATCTGTTGAAAAAGAACCTCTGTAACGGGGCGACTGAGACGAGAGACGTGCGGATCCATCTGCAAAGCTTTATTCTTAAACAGTCAAAACAGGCAAGGGTCGGACAATGGCAAACAGGCATTTAGAGGGCAAGACAGAAGAGTGATCCAATAAACAGACGTAGGTCGATCAACGGCGAACATAATCCAAAGGATGAGGCAAGCAAGTAATCCACAGGCAGATAATAATCCAGGCGAGGTGCGAACAGAATCCAAACAACAAGACGAGAGAGAAATCCAAGACATGCAGGTTATCAGGAACAGACAATCAGGCAAAACTAGACATTACGAAACAGGACAAGAACTAGGAACTAGACTAAACTCAGACAGGATACTGGCTCCGTAAAGTGCTACCACTAGGAGAGTTATAAACGCAGACAATACTCAGCGATTAGAGAAGGATTTGAGTGGTTGTTATATAGTGTGTGTGTGATTGGCTGCAGGTGAGTCCAATCAGTGCAATGGAGCATGGGGAATGTAGTCCAGGGTGACGTGCAACAGTTTGTGTGGTGTAAGAGTCAATGTCATCAGAAGGCGACCTCTGGTGGCGAGCAGACAGAAGACCACAGACCAGATTCGTGACACCCTCAGAGTAATATATCAGGGCCCGTATTCACAAAACATTTTATCTTACCACTAAGAGTTCTCCTAAATAGCAGTAAAAGTTTTTAGCTAAGAGCTTTCTCTTAAAACCTATTCACAAAGCTGCTGAGACAAACTTTTACTACGGAATAGAGAGAAGTCTTAAACTAAGAGTAAGGGCGGGGTTGACCGCGTTGCTATGGATGATGTCAGCATACTTACTAACTATGCACTCAGTGATTGGCTGATAGTCTCTGTCAGAGATTAATTCATAGAAATATTGAAGAGTGCAATATTATGTTGCCATATTCAAATAAAGGTTTTAAAATAAAAATGTTAATTGCCACATTCAAATAAAGATTTTAAAATGCAGGCTAAGTGTCACTAATTAAACAAGTAGGCTATATATTCAGCTAATTGTCAGCCTCTTATGCTTCTCGTAAACAATTAGTCAATATGCATTAGGGCTGCCCTCGACTAAAGATTTTTCTGGTCGACTAGTAGTCGTTCATTTTAAGCATTAGTCGACTGGTCACACTTTTATTAATAAACCATATAAATCATAATAATGAGCCTCAATTGCCTACATAGCCTAATAAGCGCACAAGCACACGCAAAAAAAGGCTTGCCACAGCGCACCGGCAAATATAATAATGATGAATGTGTTAGGGAAAAACAGCAAGTACACTGCATTAACGTTTTAACATCCTGTTTGCTTTCATTATTTTACAAAAGTCCAATGTTTCGTTGTTATTCTGAGTGCACACAAATAAACGTAGCGTCTTTACAGATACAAAAGATGCATTGCTCTTATCTGTATGACCAAAAATGATGAAGTATTTTAAAGAGCAAATGATCGCACCGGCGCCTCCATCTGCAGTAGCCCAAGCGCGCTGCTGTTCAGCTTCACTCCGCACAAACACGTGAACTGCGCACTTTTTTCTAGGCTAACATTAGATTGAGCTGCCATGTAAAGTTGCTACTACATACATTATTCAGATGATAAGCCATATTTGAGGTCAATGAATGTTAGGGCTTAGGAGAGCATATGGATGTCCTGCCCCATGTACTATATTACCACATAGACCAGCCGTTAACGATTTGTCCATCACGGACTGCGTGATTTCGCCACTTCATGTGGACTTTTTTTTTTTCTGCGACTAAGCGACTAATAAAATTTTGGTAATATGCATATAGCAGCCTTTTAATTAGCAGAGTAGAATAATCATGGCTGATAGTAAGACATGCAAACATAAAAGAAAACCAAACTGGACGCGAGAACAGTTATATATTAAGGATATCAAAAATTTGGAGTTGGGATAATCTCCAAACCAAAGCCGATACCTTTTTAAAAGCTCACTATCGTCAAATGTTTCTAAAATGTTTATATTCCGAGGTAGATTGCTGGCAACAGCCATTTTAGGATAGTTC
>NW_015656598.1:67948-71087 GCF_001515625.1 Sinocyclocheilus rhinocerous
TGGCAACAGCAATTTTAGGATAGCTCAGATTTGGTCTTAGTGACTTAGGAGTCCTCTTTACTACTCCTAATGTTTCACAGATTTAGGAGCTAATTTTAGAGCTAAAACGCTTTGTGAAATACTCTTAGAACAGAAATTTAGAAGTCCTAAATTTAGGACTGACACACCCATTATTTTTAAGATTTTCTCCTAAATCGGCGAATTATGAGCTACTTTTAGCCTTAAGATGTTTTGTGAATACGGGTCCAGAGTTTTTATTATACGTTTTTATTATAAGTTATATAGTTTTTATTTTATTTAAATTTTTCCCCATTGAAAGGATTATTATTATAATAATAATAATAATAATTATTATTATTATAATTGTTATTTATTCATTTATTTATTTTACTTTCATAAAGATGTATAGTTACCACCAGACCATGCAAGGGTAAAGTGCCTTTGACTGTCAAAGTGGACAAATACAGTGTTACGTGTGTTAAAGAAACGACAGTACCTTTCAGCACCTTTCCTTTGTTGTTTCATGGGGGGGAAAATGGCATGAGGGTGAGAAAATGATGACAGAATTTTAGGTGAACTATCCCTTTAAGGCAGGAGCAGTAGCCTACAAGTGTAAAGCCCCATAGAATATGGAGTTTTTGACAAGGCATTTAGACCTTCTCCTGCACTCCTTCTACTCACATGGATTGTCTTACTCTTCATGCATTATTAATGGTTCTGGGTCAATGTTTCTGTCTTAGAGACACAGGGAATGAGTCCGAATTCCAGTGACTGAAGAAAGCTGTGTTAAAACCCAAAATGCATCACATTGGAAATCTTTCTCAGCTCATAATAGGAGCCTGAACAAGCAGAAATGAGAGCGAGGGGACTGCAGCAACTTCCTGAATACTATATTCTCTCTTCACAAACGATAATCCACGGGTCATTATCCAGTCTTTAATTCCTTTCAGCTGCTTTCAGCTTTGTGATGTCTCTATTATCAGTGATTCACATTTGATGCCCATACTATTTCTGGTCCATAGCAATGTGAAATTATTTTAAATTATACTGTATTGAAATTGTACTGGTGGATTAGCAGTCAGACTAAACCGTTTTTATTTAGATATTCACTCTACTTAATTGTGTAACAGATGCATTCACTCATATAGCACAGGAAGTGACAGGCTCTCCATGTGAAGTTCAAAGATTTAACTGAAGGCTACTCACAAAAAAAATAATAAAAAATGACTGACAGCAGGACTGTGCTGTAGAGATAAGAGAACAGCTCAGGCCATTTGGGGGGACTGTCAGCAGCAGAGCTTCAAGCAGGTTGTGACATTTTCAGGGAAGTCCTGAGTCTCCAGCGCCATCAAAGGATGTCAGGATGGCTATAATAACAGATTCAGAAGATGGATTGTGACAAGTCAAAAATCACCAGCGTTCAACACTTTTTTCGCCTTAGCGTGTTGATGGATAACTTCCTGAAGCATGTCATTTGATGTTAGCCAAACAACAGTTAACATACAGGCATTAATTTGATAAAACCTGAATTACATTCAGATCGCACATAAGTATGTTCTTTTAAATTATATTATTTCCCTAATAAATACTTAAGTGTACTTCTTTTTTTTCACAAGGGAAGAAAGGATGAACATTTTGGCAACTGACAACGTGTCAATGCAAATACACACACCACAACGCTATTTTAGCACATTTAGTGCATGGTAAACTGGATTGTGTGATTAGCAAGTAAGATAGTTACAGTTTAGTGAATATAATGGCTACACAGTTAACAACACTCCTCTCATGGTCTTTGTGATGGCCGAACCTGAGGCCACACATTGATAAGGGTAACTTGTCTTAAATACCTGACTGTTGCGCCAGTTAGGAGGTCAGTTTGTTCTGGTCAGTTCTCCTTAGTTTCTCTTTATATTAAGTTAAAGTTTGTTGTTGACCCCAGTTATTCCAGCTGATTTATTTTTTTAGCCTTTTTTTGGGAGGGGATAAAATAAAATTCCTTTTTTTTTATGGAATCCTGTGTCCTTCTGCCTGTCTATCCTGCTCCTTCACAGCCTTCTTTGGAAGAGGCCGAACAGTCATTGACTACCCAGGTGGAAAAGACGTAGTATTAAATGTATTAAAAATATACTTGAAATTCAAGTAGAATGTTTATAATACATTTGTATTCCCAACATGCTTATTTGAAGTGCAAATAAAAATAGATTGAATTGCATTTTAATATAACAATAATTGTAATAAGCTAGGTGTTTATAAATTTGTTCAACCTTGACGCCTTTATTTTCTAATATATATTTCTGAAATTCCCACAAGGATTTCAACATATAATACATTTAATATGCACGTAGTATAGTATAATTTAAATATAGTATGTCGGAAAAAGCACAATTTAAATATATTTCTTTTTCACCTGGGTAACTTCTTTAATAAGGGATGAAGATGATTATAGAAATACTGCTATAAATCTTTGATAAAAGTAAATGATATATTTTAGGTGGTGGTTATTTGCACAAGTGTAAAGAGCAATTAAATGCATCAAATAAATGCATCATTCATTCATTCATTCAATTAGATGCTATTTGCATTAAGTGAAAATAGCATATTTTCTTAGTGATAGAAGCTATTTACGCTAAATGCAAATAGTGATATGCGATTTACACTGTGCAAATAACAATGGAGTCTATTTAAACTAAGTGAAACTAGAAGGATTTTCTTAGCGATATACTATTTACACTGCAAATAGCTATAGATTGTATTTACACTGTTAAAATAGCAGGATGTTCTGCGATTTAAACTTATTGCAAATAGTGGCAATTATCTGCACCGGTCACAATTCACTCGGGGAGCAAGGAACGAGGAAATCAAGAACTGAAAGGACTAGGGCTTTTAAAGGCAGGATAATTGGGGATGAACGAGACACACCTGCAATCAAATTAACACAATCAACATTAGGAAGAAACTGGGTCACAGGGGCAGAAACACAGACAGATAAGTCCATAATCCTGACATAACGCCCCTTCCCTGGAAGGTGCGTCCTCGCACCGTAGCAACAACAGAGGGAGGCGTGGGTGGGAACTTGGGAGGAGGTTCCGGAGGAGGACGGATATCCGGGAGGAGGCCGGCAGACAGAGACCAGGGGGGC
>NW_015656598.1:71284-81284 GCF_001515625.1 Sinocyclocheilus rhinocerous
GACAGGAGGGACCCGGAGCAAGAGGAGCACAGCAGGACCCAGGCCACAGCCATGATGTCGACCCATGGTGGAGCCGATGGAGGGAGGAGCCATGGAGGAGGAATGGGCGCCGACTCCAGGGGGCCGACCAACAGCGGCAGAGCAGGTGGTGGAGGAGCCTGAGGCAGAGACAGAGAGCCGATGAACCAGGACGGGGAGGATTCGGAGGACCTAGGCAGAGCAGATGGCGCCGGTGACCGATGCGGAGATGTGAATCCGGGAGGCCGTGGTGGAGCCGGAGCGACAGAGGACTGAGGTGGAGCCGAGGGGATGAAGGAGCCTGACGGAGCTGGAGGGACAGAGGGACTCCCTTCAAACATTATGCTTATGTGAATAACTGATCGGTGTTGAGGCTGGCATCATAGAATGCGTGGAGCGCATCGTTCAGATAGGTGGTGAGATGGGCCACCGCCTGAAACGGTCTAGTATGACCCTCGAGTGAATATTCCCCCTGCTCCAGCAGGAGGAGGATGAATTCGGGGCGAAGGAGGGGATCCATAGGGGCACCCAACGGAAACAAAAACACTGAGAGAAAAAACACGGAAAACAAACGGAGGAGTAAACATGAGAGAAAAAACACGGAAAACAAACGGAGGAGTAAACACGGAGGTAACTGTTTTGGTCGGGTCTTCTGTCACAATTCACTCGGGGAGCAAGGAACGAGGAGTTCTTGAATAACACGGTCTTTAATAATCCACAGGAAAACTGAGAACAAGGAGGACATTCAACAAGTAGACCCGACCATCAAGAACTGAAAGGACTAGGGCTTTTAAAGGCAGGATAATTGCGGAGGAACGAGACGTACCTGGAATCAAATTAACACAATCAACATGAGGAAGAAACTGGGTCACAGGGGCAAAAACACACACAGATAAGTTCATAATCCCGACAGCACCTCAGTATTGTAGTACATTTTAAAACATTTTTTTATTGGGTGCAATAATAATATATTGACCTTATTGGGACAACAAAGCCCTCCCTACACCCATACCCGAACAGTACCCGATACTTTATTTTCAACATTTTATTACTTCCTTCATTTTTTTATTGAAAATAAATGTTTTTCCGATGTGATATGATATTTAAAAATTGAGAAAAAAAAAGCTCAGCAAAAGGCAGATTCAAACTTGGGTCAATCGTGTCAATAAGACAATGGCATGTGCTTTAACATTTAGAACTGTTGACACTACAACTGTTGTTTGACAATAGTCTTTTGCAGTGTTCACTAGCCTAATCACACATTGGTGGGCGGAGTTAGTGTAAATAGCCTCTGCCAACAAGGCAGGCTATTTGCACTTAGTGTTAATAGACACTGTATATTTTAGGGACAGAAAATTATAGTGATAGGTTTGGAATTTAATAGACAATAGAGTAAATGGAATGTGTGATGATTCAAATCCTGTGGAAGCTTGTTTTCTCCACAGGATACAAAGTAAAACAGTACGTGACTTTTTATCTTACAATTCTGATTTATTTATTTTTTCTCACAATTCTTAAGGAAGAAAAATCGTACATGTCAGAAAAAAACACCAACAAAACAGAATTTGCGAGATGTACTGTAAACTCAAAATTCTGTGAAAAAAGTCATAATTACAAAATGTAAACTCAGAATTCAGAGAAAAAGCCAGAATTGCGAGATATACAGTCATCAGATTCACAGTAAACAAAAAATGAATAAATAAATAAATTAGAATTACAGGATGTAAACTCAGAATTCTTAAGTGGAAAAGTCAGAATTGCAATAT
This sequence comes from Sinocyclocheilus rhinocerous, assembly GCF_001515625.1. Taxonomy (NCBI): domain Eukaryota; kingdom Metazoa; phylum Chordata; class Actinopteri; order Cypriniformes; family Cyprinidae; genus Sinocyclocheilus; species Sinocyclocheilus rhinocerous. The sequence goes on from NW_015656598.1 coordinate 73,069, forward strand.
ATACATTTAGAATTCAGTGAGGAAAAAAAAAACTGAATTACGAGATGTAAACTCCCTATTCTGAGGTTGAAAAAAAGCCAGAATTGTGAAACGTAAACTCCAAATTCATAGACAAAAAGGTCAGAATTACAAGATGTATACTTAGAATTAAGAGGAAAAAAATAGAATTGCGAGATATAGAGTAAACGTAGAATTCTGAAGTAAAAAGTCAGAATTACAAGATGTAAACTTAGAATTCAGAGAAAAAAGACAGAATTGCAAGATATGAACTCAGAATTCTCAAGTAAAAAAGTCAGAGTTGAGAGATGTAAAGTCGCATTTACAAGTTTAATAATAATTGCATGATATAAATTTGGAAATCCGAAAAAAAAATAATAATAATTTGAATTTTTAGTTTTTTTTAATTTCACAATTACCTTTCTCATGTATTTATTCCATGGTAGAAACCAGCTTCCATAAAGTCCTGGCTAATAAGGAATAATGAGGGTTTTTATAAATCCATGAAGTATTCATATTAATGGACATCAATTCTTGACACAGCAGCATTGCATTCGGCATTGTCATATCACAAATTTTGACAGACCACAGAACACACACAGAGTCTTCAGTTGAGAGTCCGGTGACAGGGGTTTTGAGGACGACAGTGAGGGCTGTCAAAGAGATGGACAGCATCCTCTGCTTAATATAACCTTATCATCTCTGGAGCAGGCAGCTAGTCAAGTCTGGCAGAGCCAAGCACTGGGGCAAGACCTCTCCCGTCGGACCCACGTGTAAAGAACACGGAGTTCACTTAGAGCACATCAGTCTTTTGCATGTTTAGAGCATGTTAATGGATCTGTTCGGCAGACTGGTCAGAATTCAAAGGAAGACTCCCACTGATGGTGGTCCTTTCATTTGAGGGCGTTTTATTCTGAAACCTGATATGATTTTGTATGTCAGCTGACTTTTAAATAGAATCAAATGAATAAATGCTGGGAACAAATTCATTTGGTGGTGCAGGAAGGTCAGCCTGAGCAGAGTGAGTCGTTATCTATGCGTGTTATGGAGGGAAGGCAGGACCTTTCAGTCTCTGACTCAGTGTGTGAGTAACAGCTAGCAGGCTGCAATGGGCAGCTGAAATCCTCACAGAAGATTCAAGGCCTGCGCCGGGTTCACAGATAACAAGAGACTCGGGAAATGTCATCTCTATATGCCTCACTGTTTACACAGCCAATCGTGTACAAAGGAATTAAACTACTTCATCCATATTATGATCATATTTTTAATACAATGAATTACATTATATTCTGATTAGTTAACCCTGTGGTGCTGTTCAGTCATTTTTAACCCCAAAAAAATTGTAAAATGAATAGGAAGCAAATTGCATCTAGTGAAATCATTTGGTACTGTGCCTAAATATATAAACAAAAAAACACTAACAAAATATATGTACATATCTTTGTCTTTTATCTGTCTTTTTTTCCTCTCAGATTACTACTGAAGTGGAAAAAAGTGAAAATATAAAGTTTCATTTTTTTTTCCCACTTCAGCAGTAATCTACCAAGTGTCTTATTAAAAAAAAAAAAAAGTTTAAGTTTGTGTACAAAAGCATGCAAGATTTACAACAAATTAACGTAATGAATGCATCACAATCATAAATGTATTCCATAAAAATAATTTTGTACCAAAAATCACATAATAATACTAAATATTGAAACAACAATATATATATTTTTTAAATAAGTAAAATTAATTTAAAAATTCACACCAGCACCAGAGGGTTAAGCAAATCTATCACAATAATAGTCATCAATATTTGAAGACTATTCATATACATTACATTTTTGTGGAAGAAGATAGACCTTTCAAAATGTGACTGCTGAGGTTCACACACCAGCGTTTAGGGAGAAAAATAAAACTGCTTTTGCACAGTTATCAATAAGCATACCACTCCTGGTTCTAATAGAGTTTAGCTTGATGTTCTTTAAAGTTTTTTTTTTTTACCCAGTCGTTCACTTTAACATTCCCGTCTCCACCATGTCATCCCAGCCCAGCCCTGGAGGAAACATTTTGCGCTTTGCCCCCATTGCTCATGGCAGATGTCAACACTGACTACATTACCAGTCAGATGTGGTTTGCTTTAAAGAGTCTGCTTTGACGGCGGATGTCACAGCCATAAGAGGCGGTGTGACACATCTCTCTCTCTCCTCTTAAGACTTTGCCCTTCATTTCATACAGCCATATTTTCAATCATTCCTTCATTCTGCTGCTCAGACCCAGCAGGGAGTTCAGCGCACCTCTGGGAACACCTTAATGAAAAAGTCCAACACTCAATGTTTTCACTTAAAACCAATGATTTCTCACAGGATGTCAATCAAGTGCATTCAAGTGAGTGTTTTTTTTTTCAATATATAAATTGCCAAGCAATGTTTTAAATGGCGAAACAACTTTTATAAGCATTTTCAGTTGTCCTGAATTGAATTCCACCAGACATTCTCACAATTGCAGTCAAATGTATTACACCAAATGAGTTAATTTCACTCAAATATTACTGAAAGCTCATTGCAGCAAATAGAAAAAGTTAAGTGAACTCAGTAACTGATTATTAAGCAGAACTGAAACTGAATGATTTACAGCAGATTTCTTGTTCCCAACATGCTTTGCTTCAGATTCTGTAAGGTGCGGGGGCCCAGTAGCGCACAACACAACGAAAACAAGCCGCAAAGCAACAAAATTAGCACAACACAATGGAAAAAAGCCACAAAGCAATGAAATTAGCACAACACAGCGGAAACAAGCCAAAAAGCAACACAATTAGCACAACACAATGGAAACAAGCTGCAGTGCAACGAAATTAACACAACACAACGGAAATAAGACGCAATGCAATGAAATTAGTACAACACAAAGGAAAAAGTCGCAACACAACAAAATTAGCGCAACATTTTAATTTCTGGGTAAACTATTCCTTTATTTTTCAACAGAACAGAGTCAAAGGAAAGAGAGGAGAACAGGATTGTGAAAGGACCACAAATCGGGACTCAACTCTATTTTGTTACAGTACATTTTATGGTTTGGTTCTTGTCCATAGCATTGTGTGTGTGTGTGTGTGTTACCCTGGTGTTTTCCACATTCCAGTATTGACCATGTTTATTGAAAGGCCACTTATGGAAAGGTCAGCTTTAGCTCATCATATGGTGTTTTCTGACCTTCCTTGGGTTGATCTATTATCGACTTTTCTGCACTGTGGTTAAAATGACACACTCCTTCCTGAAGATCTGATATTTATCATTTTGCCAACCCAGAGTCAATAATTCATCTTGTCACTATTGTTGTATGTGGATGGAAGCTAGCCGTTTTCATAAATGGCTTCAGAAATTCTTTCACTTAGATGCACCAACATATATTAAAGAGAGCAAAGGTACAATTATATAATTGCACACATATATAAATGACTAAATGTTATAAATAAATTAAAAGATATCGAATTTTTTATCATTTAATTATATAACAAACTAGTGCTGTCAAACGATTAATCACATACAAAATAAAAGTTTTTGTTTGCATATGACCATGTTTATTGAAAGGCCACTTATGGAAAGGTCAGCTTTAGCTCATCATATGGTGTTTTCTGTTTTGTTTTGCAACCTGTATTATCACAGTTATTATAAGTACTTCTTTACAAAGCAGATTTTAGTTGTTCAGGTAAACCTGGCAACCTAACATTACATCAATTAATGATGAATGAAAGTACATTTCGCATTGACTGCTACAGGGTTACTCACAGGTCATACACGCTGACTCTATTAATGATAGCTCATCAAAGTTTTAATGAAGGTCAAGTGCTTATGAAACAAAAAAAGCATAAAATCAATGCCTGGCTCACTCAAATAGCTGCATTCTCTCACAGCATGTAAATCATCTGACAATATTATCATAGCCTGTAGCCATCCGCAAATTGGTATCGCAGGGTGGGTGTCAACAAGAACACGGACCCCTGTTTGATTCTCAGATGTCAGCGGGACGCAGAGAAAATTTACAGTGGGTGAGTCAGTACATCCCAGACCCGATGCATCATTGATGAAGTGTCACAGAGGCCTGGAGGAATGGAGACAGAGACGTTGCCATTTTCAAGCATTAGTCTGTATCGAAGGATAACAAGGGTGCCATGTGCAAGATCACTCCTCACCTCGATTAATTGAGTTTAATGACATTAATTTAGTTTGATGCATGGCAGACTATTGCTGGCACTGGAAAGCAGCGGAGGAAAGGTTATAAGTCGTCCCCGGAGGAACACGGCAAAGTCTGTGGTGACCAATTCTGTCATATTAGCATTTTTGGTGGATAAGTACTTAGTGAAAAAGCTAATTATGACTCAACAGCTGTTCAATTTGCAATTGATTGACTTAATTACTACTTTCAGTGAATCCCCATTTTTTTACATGTGGTGGTCCTATTAATTTTCCCCATGTGGAAAATTGGCAAACACTTAAAGCTGGAATTCCAAGTCTTATGCATGTTGAATTTTAAATTGAACTTCAGGGAATTTCTCATTTTAGACAATCTGTCATCTCTATCATATTCTAAGGTTCAAAGGTCACGAGATTAGAGGAAAGTTTGGCACATTTTTTATATAAACATAATGTCTGATTGCTTTTGAACGTTAATTAGCATTCTTAATTGAAATATCACACACACACACACACACACACACATTACCAGTTAAAAGTCTGGAGTTTAGAAGGTTTTGTTATGTTGTGTTATGTTATGTTATGTTATGCTATGTTACGTTATGTTATGTTATGTTATGTTGTGTTGTTGAAAGAAGTCTCTTATGCTCAAGCAAGGCTGCATTTATTTGATCAAAAAAAAGTAAAAACAGTAAAATTGTAAAATATTATTACTTTACTTAATTATTACAATTATTACAATTTAAAATATCTATTTTCTATTTTAATATATTAAAAAAATTAATTTATTCCTGTGATGCAAATCTGAATTTTGCATTATTCCAGTTTTCAGTGTCACATGATCCTTCAGAAATCATTTTAATATTTTTTTTTCAATAAGATAAATGCAGACTAGGTGAGCATTGTTGAGGTTTATATGTAACCTTTATGTCTAAATGCCATAAGCAGAGCAGTAAAGATATTTCCATCATCTGAAATACCCAATAAATAATCAGAGCTAAAGAACAAAATGAATTATTCCTGAAATAAAATAATTTTACCTTGGACCAAAGTTTTGGAAGCTGCTTATGATGGAATACCCATATTTAATGCTTAGTCCTACAGTATATGCAAAAAAGAGTCATATACCTGCCAAGTCCATTAATAATACACAATAATAAAAGCAATATAATGTTTTATTTATTATCTATTATTTTAAGAAATGGCATATAGGCATGGCTTGCCCTCAAGGCACCTTCTCAACATTTTGAGCAGCCAAGATATTCCAATATATATAATGGAATATTCTTTTTTTATATATATTATTACAATTTAAAATAACTAATTCAAACAGAACATATTTATATATATATATATATATATATATATATATATCAGAGATGGAAACTCGAGTCGCACTTAAGTCGCATAAAAATAAAGACTTGCGACTTGACTTGGACTCGTGAACAGCTGACTCGAGATTTGACTCGGACTCGTGATTTGTGAGACTCGAAAAAATGCAAGTCAATCATATGACTTTCCATTCGCATTCCCCCTTTACAACCCCCATGACAGCATCATACACCACATTCGTCTATTCATTCCTAATCCATTCATTCCCTATTAATATGTCCTGCAGTAGGAAATGTCACAACAGTTCATCTTAAAACACACCAAGCCAGCATTATTAGCTATCCACGCATGACTCTGGTTCGAAACTGTAATATAGCCTACCAACTAAAACATTTTTAAATCATGATTAATATAAGATCGTACTGTAAATAAAGTACACAGTCTAAAGGCACCAGATGCGTGTAATGTGGGGTTTTGTGTTTGGGTTTTGCTTCATGTTCATGTTTTCATGTCTTTTATTTTGGAATTGGAGATGTTAAATTAATCGCGATACAATTGGGGGTGTGTGTTTATGAATGTATATGAACGAATGTATCTCTGAAGGCAACTGACTGTCTTTAGAAAATGTTAGATGATTTTTTCTTTTCATCTTGCCTCCGTATAATGCAGCGTTCATGAGCACTCTGCAGCTGTGTTTACAGCGGTAACCACAGAAACACTGTATCACTGTTGTTCCATAAACGCCATCTGCTGGCAGAGAGTGAATCTGCTTTCTAATTCAACCCGTCTGCTATTTCTGTTTCGTTTAGATATGTTTTATGTAGTATAGTTTTACAAAACTAAAGTCAGACCATTCTATTTTTGCTTTAGATTTCGTAATTATACAATCTAATTTAGATTAAAAACTGCTCGTGCCGCAGGTATGCAGCATCTTTGTTTGGATTGTGATTAAAATTGCAGTGGTTGCCTCTAATTTTAGATAGAAAAAGCATAGACAAAGAATCGGTTTGTTTATACGAACATATTTCTTTCATTTGTGTTATTCATTTGATTTGGGGTTTGTTTTGAAATTGACACTTTTACAATAACAAAGAAATGTGCAGCATTTTGTCTTAAATCTAGCCTGTCTGATATTTCTGTTTCGTTTAGATTAGTTTTGTAAAACTACGCTGCATAAGACATAAGTCAGATCATTCTGTTTTTGCTTTAGATTTTGTAATTATACAATCTAATTAAGATTAAAAACTGCCTGCTCGTGCGGTATGCAGCATCTTTGTTTGGATTGTGATTAAAATTGCAGTGGTTGCCTCTAATTTTAGATAGAAAAAGCATAGACAAAGAATCGGTTTGTTTATACGAACATATTTCTTTCATTTGTGTTATTCATTTGATTTGGGGTTTGTTTTGAAATTGACACTTTTACAATAACAAAGAAATGTGCAGCATTTTGTCTTAAATCTAATTTTGTAAAAAAAAAAAAAGAATCTTGAGAAAATCGTATTATGAAGCAACATAAATGCATTTAAACATGAATTAAAATAGTGGTAAATATAACCATTGAAACATTCAACATAATCAGACAATAACAGCCCAAGCTTTAAGACAAAATGAATAAAGACAGAGCTTGGCAGGCTGAAAGAGAGAGAGGTACGGATAGAAAGAGAGAATGAGAAATACTGGACGGCAAGATCGCCTACTGACTGTATGAATGTCCTTGAAACAAACAGAGGTGATAGAAGGATTGAGAAATGGAGGTGGAAAACAATGGGATGGATTTGAAAAGCAGACGACTACTGGGAGAAAAAATAAATAAATAAAAGAAAACAAAGAGGAAGAAATTCCCAAAACCAAATACGTCTCACTGTATGTAGCAATAATTAAAGGGATAGTTCACAATGAAATGAAAATTCTGGCATTATTTGCTCACTATCATATCATTCATATTTTCTGAGGAACAAAAAAGGAGATATTTTGTAGAATCGTTTTGCAGTTCTTGATGTGCAGTGACTAAAAGGACTAAAAACTTCATAAGAGCATAAAAACATAAAAATCAATCAATAAATAAATTAATAAATAAAACAAATAAATAAATAAACCTTATAATTTAAAGTCAAAGATATACCAATGTAACAATTAAATACTACAATAATGAAACAAAATTCAGAAGTACAGATTTTTGCACAAAATAGTTTGCACAAATACACAGAATATTAATTTTGTGATTCATTTATTCATGTATTTGATTGACTGTTTTAGCATTTAACAACATTATCTGTAAGGTGCATAACAAGTAACCTGAAATCATGTTATAAATCATAACACATAAATAATTGTAAATATCACAAAATCCACCATCTTGCTGATTTTGATTGATTTTGTCATTATTATTTTCGCAAGTCATTTATTGTGCCTTTTCTGTATTTTTGGCCACCATGAATTACCATTTTATGGCAAGACAAGTTCATTCATTCATTCATTCATTCATTCATTCATAAATTAATTAGTTAATAATAATAATAATAATAATTGTTTCATGCAAAAAAAAGAAAAAAAAAGAAAAACAGATTTTGAGTGACGTAATTAAATGATGTCAGAATTAACATTTTATGTCAACTAGGCCTATTCCATTCAAGGCAACAACATTTCTTAATATCAGTAAAAGCATGAGAACAATAAACCGAACTCTCATACTATACCAAACCACTAACTTTGATG
>NW_015656598.1:85438-93639 GCF_001515625.1 Sinocyclocheilus rhinocerous
TTCATTCATTCATTCATTCATTCATTCATTCATAAATTAATTAGTTAATAATAATAATAATAATAATTGTTTCATGCAAAAAAAAGAAAAAAAAAGAAAAACAGATTTTGAGTGACGTAATTAAATGATGTCAGAATTAACATTTTATGTCAACTAGGCCTATTCCATTCAAGGCAACAACATTTCTTAATATCAGTAAAAGCATGAGAACAATAAACCGAACTCTCATACTATACCAAACCACTAACTTTGATGGAGAGTTTCATGGGAATAGCTGGTATAACGGTGTAATGCGCTTTATGATTTCTTACACAATCTCACGGTCTGTTTAAATATATATGTCAGTCAATACATCTGGTAAATTATGACTATCGATAGTGGCCGGTTCATACCATTCCCACCAATGAAACTGACAAAAACCACTCAGGGACTTTTGCCGTCCAGTGAAAGAAATGAAGAGCTCTCTCGTCTCTGAGCTCGGCACGCAGCAAAGCATTATGGAAGTCAGTTAATTCTGATGAAAACACTTTTAACTGAGCCCAACCCCGAACCATATAATTTGCTGTCAAAAAACCACGGCCATTAAGTTTAATTGACAGTTGGTGGAGTTGGTGTGGCTGACTTAAAAAAAATCATCATGCCATGGCCCAGGAGTGAAACAAAACAAAAAACCTGGTTATATAATCAGATTTCTGACAGGATGAGAACATTTTCCCACCAAACTGCCTGTCTGCAACTACTGTATGTCGGTTGACAATTTCAACCATATTATGTCAAATTTAAGCATAATTGACCCTTCGCCTTTAAAATATTAAGGACCAGCCCTACTTTAACAGTAATTGTTGGTTTCCATATTAACATACAAGATTTGGCTATTTTACAATCCAAGTATATGTCAGTTTAAACCATTTTATTATATAAACTATTATTATTATTATTATTAGTAGTAGTAGTAGTAGTAGTAGCAGCAGCAGCAGTAGTAGTAGTAGTAGTAGTAGTAGTAGTAGTAGTAGTAGTAGTAGTAGTAGTAGTAGTAGTAGTAGTAGTAGTAGTAGTAGTAGTAGTAGTAGTAGTAGTAGTAGTAGTAGTAGTAGTAGTAGTAGTAGCAGCAGTAGTAGTAGTAGTAGTAGTAGTAGCAGTAGTAGTAGCAGCAGTAGTAGTAGTAGTAGTAGTAGTAGCAGCAGCAGTAATAGTAGTAGTAGTAGTAGTAGTAGTAGTAGTAGTAGTAGCAGCAGCAGTAGTAGTAGTAGTAGTAGTAGTAGTAGTAGTAGTAGTAGTAGTAGTAGTAGTAGTAGTAGCAGCAGCAGTAATAGTAGTAGTAGTAGTAGTAGTACTAGCAGCAGCAGCAGCAGCAGTAGTAGTAGTAGTAGTAGTAGCAGTAGTAGTAGTAGCAGCAGCAGCAGCAGCAGCAGCAGCAGTAGTAGCAGTAGTAGCAGTAGTAGTAGTAGTATTCAATGCAAGATTTTGGGGAGTATGTGCATTTAGACATTGTACAGACATTAGATATAAAATGTCAAATAATGTCAAATAATTTGGTAATTGTATAATTCTTAATTTATAAAAATAATTATATATACTTATAATAATAAGAAGAAGAAGAATTTATATTTATATTATTATTATTATTATTAAGCAAGTAGAGAATATTTGCATTTAAACAGTTTTAGACCGACATTAGTTTTTAGACCGACATTAGTATTATTACTGTAAGTAATAATAATAATAATAATAATGATGTATCATTGAGATTTATTATTATTATTATTATTATTATTATTATTATTATTATTATTATTATTATTATTATTATTATTATTATTATTATTATTATTATTATTATTATTATTATTATTATTATTATTATTATTATTATTATTATTATTATTATTATTATTATTATTATTATTATTGTTGTTGGTTGTTGTTTTACACTATTATTTTTTCTGTGGACCCTCTAGAACCCTCTTGCGATCTCCTGTTTCAAAGTTTCTCATATATAATATTTCTCTCAAGAAAAGACAACACTGCAAGTTTTTTTTTTTTCTTCATGTATTTGCAAAACCAACAAGCCTTGACACATCTGATGAAAATTATAAGCACTTTCACTCCAGACATGGTTGAAAATATGCCTTCTTGACCTATAGATGTGTGTTCTCTGTAAATGGAGAACAAATCTTAGGCTGACCATGCTAAAATAACTAAAGCGAATATTGGTACTTCAGGATAAGCTGTTGTTCTTATTGCGATACTCACAGCGGTAGAACTATCAGTCCACACCATCCCTCCATCAGAGCGACAGAATGTGATGTCCTTCCTCTGGATTTACTGTTTCACACTAATATTGCTAAAGGAAAATATCCATCCAACTCTCCATAAATCTTGGTTTTCTCATTCCCACGCTCTTTTTCTGGGCATTTGCACAGATCTTTCTGTTCTTTGGCTGTGCATTTGAACAGTGGCATTAGAAGCACAGATTTTGAATTATCAAAAGGGTTTCTGTTTACTAATGGTATTATATGGATATGGAATTTACTAATGTTCTTTACAGGGTGTTATTTAAATTTTATTGTGTAATGTGTTTTACAACCAGTAATAATTATAATCAAAAATGCGGCATTGGCCTTGATCCTGCAGTGAGTGGGTGCTTTCATTGTTTTAAACACAACATAGCTTATGTGTGTCTATGGCAGAGAGACATTCAGTCCTTGACAGGATAATCTGCATGTTGCAATTTTTTTCAGAAATTCACAAAATGGAAATCTGTGCACATTGTGCCTTATGTTTTCTGTCATGGCTTTGTGACCTTGTGTTTGAATTTGTTTGCATGAGTCAACACGAGCTTGTGTCCAGTGGGCAGACATTTGTTTTGCAGCAGAAACATGGCCTGGGTCCACATGGGGAAAGGACAGCTTTGACAGAACTTTGACCAGGTGAGTGGACTCAAATCTGCCCTCACTTACCAAAAGTTTCACTATGAAGGACTCTAAAGAATGCTATGATTTTTTTTTTTACCTTCCTCTATGTTGGAAGCAAAGGCAAAATGTATTACCATGTAGGTGAAACATATTTGTTCTTATATAACTTCTACATTTATTTCAAGTTGAAAGACTTCAAATATATTTTGTGATTTTTACCTAAAGGTTAAAACAATCAACTGTTTTTTTAGTATAAGTCAACAGACAGAATTTGAGGTAAAAGCCCTGTTATTATAGAAACTTAACGGGATAGTTCACCCAAAAATACTGTCATTAATTAGTCACCCTCATGTCATTCCAAACCTGTAAGACCTTCGTTCATATTTGGAACACAAATTAAAATACGTTTGATGAAATCTGAGAGCTCTCTGACCCTGCATAGACAGCAGTACAACTGCTAATTTTATTAAGCTACTAGAATACTATTTGTGCACAAAGACAACAAAAATAATGACTTTATTCAACAATTACTTCTCTTCCGTGTCAGTCTTTGATGCATGCGTATGGTGCTGCTGATGCAGGAGCCGGCGTTCTGACCACTGATGTCGCATGGACTATTTTAACGATGTCCTGACTACCTTTCTGGGCCTTGAACGTGGTGGTTACGTTACTGTCTATGCAGGGTCAGAAAGCTCTCGGATTTCATCAAAAATATCTTAATTTGTGTTCTGAAGATGAACGAAGGTCTTATGGGTTTGCTTGGATTTGTTAACAAAGTATAGGCTAATATCTGCCACTTATTGGTTACTGGCAATAACCATAAAATAAAAAAGAATTGGCAATAAACATAAGATAAAAATAATTAAGTAAGAATAAGTGAAAAGATTTTATTTGGGGTTAAAAAAATGTCACCTCTTAAAAATACACTATGACCAAACCAAACCAAACCAAACCAAACCAAAACAAAACAAAACAAAACAAAACAAAACAAAACAAAACAAAACAAAACAAAACAAAACAAAACAAAACAAAACAAAACAAAACAAAACAAAACAAAAAGTAAACCCCAACAAAATAAAATAAAACAAACAACCAAACAAAGCAAGACCAACCAAATACAAAAAAAGAAAGAAAAAAAAAAACGGTTTGCAAAAAAATAAATATGAATAATACTGGCAGCACAACTTTTTTTATTATTATTATTTTTACGTAAACATTTTTACACTATTTGCTGAAGTGGTTAAACCATCTAAATGTTCAGACTCATCAGCAAAGCATCAACAAGTTGTTTTCACCCTGCACAGAACTACCATTCTCTGTAAACTCTAGAGATTGTTGTACATGAAAATCCCAGTAGATCAGCTGTTTCTGAAATACTCAGAGCAGCCTGTCTGGCACCAACAACCATGTCATGTTCAAAGTCATTTCAATCACCTTTCTTCTCCATTCTGGTGTTTGGTTTGAACTTCAGCAGATCATCTTGACCATATCTACATGTCTAAATGCACTGTGTTGCTGCCATGTGACTGGCTATATAGATATTTATATCTACGGGCAGTTGAATAGGTGTACCGAATAAAGTGGCTGGTGAGCGTATCAATATTTAATAAAAAATAAATATATTTTATTTTAAAATATACTAAAATATGTACTATTTTACTATATATTTTTATTATCTCCACTGGCTCAGGAGGGAATGGACTGACACATGACGTCTAGACCTACATCCCATGTGAGCATGTGCATTCCTGCTTTCTTTACATTTATGGTCGTGATGCATCAAAGAACACTAATTTAATTTTACAAATACCAGTGATTTGCCTGATGGTGAATTAAGATAACGTACAGGCATAAATCACTGATGGGAAAGGAAAATTAATTTCAGAGATTTAATAAAAACTAAAAGTTCTCCTCTGCTCTGAGGCCCATCAGTGACCTGAAACAAAATATGTAAAATGTTAGTTTATAATGGTGGCCTGACACTGATCACTGCATTTATGTCAGTGTCATTTCACCAATGAGCAACTCATTCCTGCAGGGTCTTGCTCTCAGTCTACCATAAAATTAGATCCAAGTTTATATTACATTAATGTTATTCCTGTCAGAATTCCCATGATTCATAGCAGAAGTTGTTTTCGGGTCAGAGTGTTTTTACATTTGCATCACCACGTTTGCTGATTGTAAAGTCGCTTTTTGTAGCAGCTCTTTCAAGAACTATATGCTACTGAATGTTCTTACAGTATTCTTACTTTACAGTTCTTACTCTAATACTGCAACATACGATTAATTAACCCATCTAAAATGAAAGCACATAATAAATTAATTTATGATTGTCAATTTGCGCTTCCTCAGATCAAACTTGTTTCCTTGTTCACCCTAAAACCTGGTTAGAATCCATGTAATGACAGGGTCTATAACAGCACTAATAGCACGTTTTACAGTAGCAGTCGTTTAGCAGTCACAAGAAAAGTCTAGCAGGGCTTATTAAGTGAATATGATGAGGCCAGACGGCAGTTTAAACTAGACTGCATGCGGTGAACTCGTCGTTTGATTGCAAAACTCACGGTGAAAACTCCAGAATTCTCAATCTTCTCTCAACGCTTTGTGGTTTCAAAGATGACGTTAAGTTCAGGTTCTGTGAAATGAACACTGTCAGAATACAAAAATACATAATGCATGCTGAGATTGATGGCCATAAAGACTAAGCAGTGAACAAAACATTAGCATTTTTTTTTTTACTTCCAAGATGTGATGATATTCTATAATATTTACAATATTTTAGCATAATTTAGATAGCATTATAGTTTTAAATTTTGCTATGTTTTTGTCTTTTTATTAAGTTTTTTGTTTGTTTGTTTGTTGTTGTTGTTGTTTTTTTGGTCTATGTAGCTTGTATTAATTTTTTATGTCAGTTGTAGTTTAGTACATCAAGTTGGACAGAAACATTCAATGTATTTATATATATATATACAAACAGGATATTGAGTGAATTAATGAATATAATAAACAAACAAACAAAGAAAGAAACAAAAAAAAACAAACAAACAAACAAATAAATAAATGAAATGCCATACAATTAAATACCAGAATGGAGTCTAAATGTGCATTTGCATTCTAAAACATTCTTCATGTTGTTTTTTCCTCAAGACAAGGAAACTGAAGGTTAAGTTCACAAATTCAATTATATTTTCATTTAATTCGCATCATGTCATTCCAACCAATATTCCTTTTTCTGCTGAACACAAAGAAATTTGAATTGTTCAGCTGTTTTTTTTTTCCTTGCAGTGAAAGTCAATGGGGTCCAAAATTTCAAACGAAATAAAAGCAGCATAAAAGTAATCTATAAAACACCAGTGGTTTCATCTGAGCCTTCCGAAGTGATAAGATCACTTATGATGAGCAGACCAAAATTTAAGTAATATCATACACCCATGACTTTTGATATTTTGAGGTATATATTTTTTTAATTGGACTGTATTTACTAATATTGCTGTTAAACAGTAGTGCAAATGTTAACGGCAATAAATGAATATGTCAGCCTCAATGTGCCCAACTATTGACATGGACATGATATCAAAAAGGCTGTGATACATACAACAAAACTCTAAAATAATGCTTATCTAGCAACAGCATTTAACTATAAATTCAGATTAAGAAAGGTTTAATTGTGCATTTTAAAAAAAGCAAACTTAATTTCATATTGACTTTAAGCTATGTCATATGAAAGAGTTTCTTGGCTTGCACTGATTTTCCTTTTTCTTTCACAGCGAGGAGTGATTAAGTCGTGTCTCATGTGTAGCTGGTTATTTGCGACTCTTGCGTTTGTCTGATCCAACACTATACACAGCAGCTTGCAGCACAGGTGTGAACCAGGGGAAGGTGGAAGGCGATTGCCTGCCAGAGCGTGAACTGAGGGATCATCCATCTGCTCTTCGTCTGACTCAGTGCTTACACCAACAATGGCTGCTGTTCTCCAACTCTCAAGGGTGATTATGGGAAATGAAGTCTTCGACAGCCTGATTCCCAGAGGCTTAAGGCCCTGCAGTTGTGCTTTCAGAGGTTTGTGCAACTTACTTTATGCCTCGAGATAACTCAAGCAATGTTCTGGAGGTGCTAAAGATTAGCTCTCACCATCTGACATGCGGCTTGTTACGTCTGAATGATGTTTCAAGCTCTGTTTGGCCACTAATTGATCAATTATTTGAAAACATGCTGATAAATGAGGGCCATTGAGAAGACAGCTTAAGCTAAATTGGGCTGCAACGGAGCTGCTCAAGGCTAACTGGAGATTATTTTTGTAGTTTCTGGAGTGCTGGAGAAGTGTTGGTAAGTGTAGATGGTCTACGATAGAGGTTGGGCTATTCATTATCTGCCACTTTAATGAAGTTGGTTTTCATTTATTCATCAATTTCCAGAAAATATACAGACATGTGCTGTATATATGATGCACTCAGTATTCTACTGTAGTCTGTGTGCAGAAGCCCTAAATCATTTCACATATGGGTAGTTTACTTTAATATGTTATCCAACTATCACTTAAAGCAAAGAACAATAACTATACCCTAACTATACCCGTCCACACCAATAGACAATAATGCTTTGTTTCTTATGAGTGCACACTTCAGTGTCTTCTACCACTCTAAATGCCGAAGGCTAAAGTTCTGAACGATAACAACATATCACAATACAACTGCAAAAATAACAACATTATATATCAGAGTACTACTGCAATGATAACACAATGTCACGGTACAGTTATAACGATTGTCACGGCGCGGTAAAGGAACACACCGTGTAAACAGGGGTCTGGGTCTAAATCAGAGCATGTGAGCGGAGCGGAGCGTGAGCGGAGCGGGGAGCGGAGTGGTAATATTTCCTTAAGAGCGCAAATGCAGGCTTTTATTAACTGCAGGGAAAACAAAGGTAAAAACCAAAACAGAAAACAAACAGAGCTAAGACACAGGCTCGAAACAGAAAACGGACTCTGACACAATACGGCCACGTAGAGCTTGGTGAGAGGGAGAACACCAGACGCCAGACCCTGACAGGACCCCTCCTCTAAGGAACGGCTTCCAGACGTTCCAGAGCACCCACCCAGGGGAACGGCAGAGCGGGGATGGAGTAGGGGGAGGGACGGGGGGCCCAGGTTCGTGTGGTAGCGGGGGACCTGGGGACTGGGGTGGGCACCGCCGCCTTGGGGGAACTGCGAGCAGACACCGCTGCCTCAGGGGAACTGAGAGCGGCCACCGCCGCCTCGGGGGAACTGAGAGCGGCCACCGCCGCTTC
>NW_015656598.1:93697-107631 GCF_001515625.1 Sinocyclocheilus rhinocerous
GAAACGGACTCTGACGCAATACGGCCACTTCTGGCTTGCATCAGTCCATGAACAACACTTATCAAAACCAGTACAACAACTACTAACAATTAATAATCTGCTCAGAGAGGCGTGGGGAAGGCGTATAAATAGCCCTCAGGATGGGCAACAGCTGTGTGTGAGTGAGTGTGTGCACAGGTGTGTGGAGTCAAGGTAACGGAGTCCGGGAGGATGGGAAGTGGCGACCTCTGGTGGTGAGAGGGAGAACACCAGATGCCAGACCCTGACAACAATAACAACATAACACTATATACTATAACGATAACAACATAACTATAACAATAACAACATGATAACAACATATCACAACTATAACAATAACAGCATGATATCACGCTGCAACTATAACAATAACGATAACAACACAGTATCACAGTACAACTGTAACGATAACAACACTATATCATGATACAACTATAACGATGACAACTCGATATCACAATACAACTGTAACAATAACAATGACACAATATCACAATACAACTGTAATGATAGCAACACGATATCACAAAACAACTATAACAATAACAAAGCGATATCACGGTACAACTATAACAATAACAAAACTATCACGGTACAAGTAAGATAACACATAGACTGTAAAAAAGATGGACGACACGTCTCCACTTCCTTCCACTATAGAAAAGTGAAGCCAAAACATTTACAGTATGGCAACTGCCATCTTGCGAAAATGACGTCATTTGGAGCCCGTTTCTGCGCAGTAGTGATTGTGAGGTGGAGCCGCGGAATCAAAGTCCCGCCCAAACTCTCGCAGACCTAATCACAACCTCACAATCATGACACCACACCACATTTTTTTTTTACTTCAAATAACTAATTAAAAGCAAACTTATTAGAAAAATGAACACTTGAACATACATCAGCATGCTAAGAACTACCTAAAATGACAGAAAATGTCTTTGGAAAAATGTATTTGAAGTGTAATTTGATTATTCAGTTTGGCTCACGTCCCATTAGATTACATGGAGAGGGCAGGGTTTATGACCTATACTGCATCCAGTCACCTGGGGGCGATCGAGACACTTTGGCTTCACTTTTCAAAACTTGTGCGGCACACTTGAGATAACACAATATCACGATACAACTATAATGACAAAAACCGAATATCATGACACAACTATAACGATAACAACACAATATCACGATTCAACTATAATGATAACAACGTGATATCACGCCACAATTCTAACAATAACAAACCAATATCATGAAGCAACTGTAACAATAACAACATAATGTCACAAACAACTATAACGATAACAACACAATATCACAAAACAACTAACGACAACACAATATCACAGTACAAATTTAACAATAGAAACACAATATCACAATACAAATGTAAAGATAATACGATATCAGGATACAACTGTAATGATAACAACACAACATCACGATACAACTGTAACGTGAAAAACTTGATATCACAATACAACTAACGATAACAACACAATATCATGATACAAATAACAACACAATATCATAATACTACTTTAATGACACAATACAACTGCAGTGATAACAACACAATATCACAATACAAATAACAACACAATATCACGACTATAAGGAAAACAAGATATCATGATACAACTATAATGATAACAGCACAATATCAGAATACAAATGTAATGGCTTGATAAAACTATAACTATGATGATAACAACACAATATCACGATACAACTATAACAATAACAAAAACAATGCATTTGTATAACATGGCAAAATCGTAAGATATCATACGACTTGGCTCATAGAAAATTGTAACTTATTTATTTGTTTATTTATTTACATTGCACTGTTAAAATTTGGCAAATGGACAATAGTATCTCCGTTGACCTGTTAATCTGTGGATTATTGCAACCTCTGGTGTCCGATCAAGAATAAAAGAAACATTTCCAACACATAAAATTGAGAAACACAGATCTTTTTTTCTTCTATAACAGTCCCCCCTGGAGATTTTGTCTGAAAAGACTTGTTCATAACACAAACCTGAAACTGAAAGCAGTCTTATGATCCTTTTAAGAGGCAAACTTTAGCCCTTTAGGTGAGTTGGAGCATGCAAGACATCGATTCCTCATTTAAATTCCTCTGGCCAAAATGATTCAGATAAATGAAGAAAGATCAATATCATGGATTGCTTATCTTTTTTTAGATCAGTTCTCTGACAAGACAATGAATGGCCGAAAGGAGTGAGTGGGTGTGTGTTCAAAGATGTAACTATGTGCTATCAAGGACTCAAACTGAGGGGTGTCGATAAATTTGATCCAGAGAGAGCGCTATCCGTCAGTCCCTATGAATACAGCGCAGCGGGACAGGCCACCACTGGCTGACTCCATCTTTTATCCACATTCCCACTGAGTCCCAGACAGAGTCGTGACGAAGCCCCCGAGGGGACCATCCACAGGGGTCTCTCTGTCTACAGGGTATTTAAAGCAACATTGTCTGGCCTGCTGATAGAAAATGCAGACACAAACACATATTCAGAAACTGAATGTTCATGTATTGTAGGTAGCAATGTCAAAATTGCACTGAATTGTTGTAAATAAAAACTTAAAGTTGTACCTAAACAACTACCTTACTTAATAACATTAAGCAACAAATTAGGAGTATATTGAGGGAAACCACTTAGTTAATAGTGAATATGTGTTCTTTAATCTAAAGTGTTACCATATTTTTGCTTCAAAAGTAGACAAATGAATCATTGAATCATTTATTTTGTCTGTGAATTGCTTTTTACAAAGCTTATAAAAATCACTATCCAAGTGCCAAAGTGAGTTACTGAGTTACTATGGTGACTGGCAACTTTATTCAGAATTGCAATATAATACATGGTTTAAACTTCAAGAAGAATAGTCTTACTCTCACTGCTTTGATGCTCTGATGCAAGAGACATGAGCAAAGCAAAGCAAAGACATGCAAGTGCTGTATAGTCTGTCTAATAATGATGGAAGTGTTTGCGTTTCCACACACGCACAGTTCTCCTCCTCTGATCTTTCTGGATGCAGAGTTTCTGTTTGCTTGTAAAGAGGTTAGCTACTTAGCAAAGAGTAAGTTACTGTCACTGAGACATGCAGGTTATTTCTCGACCTTGTCAGCCTATTCTGGTTTTGCTTGGAATAAATTGATTTGCAGGTTTATACATATTGCACAGATTACTATACAGCAGCATTATACATCATAAGTGAAGGTAGATTATTCTGTCACCTGCAAATTCCTCTTATCTATGTAAGTTATAGTTAAAGATGTTCTTTAAGAAAGTGTCTAAAATCAGTGTAAATGTTGCTACCTGATTGCATCACACCTTTCTGGGAGACTTCTGACTGAAAAAGATCCTAATGTAACATATATAACTCCAGAATAAAATTAGAGGTTAAAATTGAAAAAAAGGATGACTTATTATATATATCACTAATATTTCATTATATTATATTTTAACTTCTTTAAAAGCATGTAATGGACTTTTCTTTTGTAATTAGTCACATGGCATTCATTGCTCAGCTGATAGTAAGTGTAGCACTAATAACGTTAAGATCATGGGTTGTCTGTGAATGTATATGTTCCAGCAAGTTCCACAACTGCCAAAGAGACAAGTGGGAATACAAACTCATTGCCCATTACACAGAAGCCAAACAAGCCTTAAAACGTCCCATCCCGCACACCTGTTTTTGACAGGCTCAGATCAGGGATGGATTATGGGCCGCACCAGGTGGGTCCATCGGGAGCCTTCAGAGCCTCGGACCATGAGGCTTGAGACTGGCAGAGGAGGTTGAACACCAGGTTTCTGTGCCCCCCTGATCTCTCAGCTAACACCATACGTGTATAAAATTCTTAGAAATTGAATGTTTAAATTCATGTTGGTTTTAAATGATTTGGAAAACTTTGCAAGCATTATGTTTTTGTTCCACCTCATGGCCGTAAGAATAATTTTGGGAGACATGATAAAAATATTATGCTAATCTTTCATCCCCTGATCTCTCAGCTAACACCATACGTGGGACACCTGCACCATTTAGTGCATACACAAGCTGTATCGGCCTTCAGAGAGTCCTCTGCTAGATGAACACCAGAGCCCCCAGGCCCCTCTTACACTAGATATATTATTAGTCTTCTAATCTTAGCCTACCAAAACAGCCTTTTCCTAATTGTTTTATGGTCAAATGACAAATAAGTCTGGAAAAGAAAAGAAAAGAAAAGAAAAGGATATATCTAAAAATCTAGTTTAAAATTCTTAGAAATTGAATGTTTAAATTCATGTTGGTTTTAAATGATTTGGAAAACTTTGCAAGCATTATGTTTTTGTTCCACCTCATGGCCGTAAGAATAATTTTGGGAGACATGATAAAAATATTATGCTAATCTTTCATAAAGGATGGTTTATTTATTCATTTTGATATACAGTAACTTGTTTCATCTTGAAACCTCTGACTTTATGCACCCCAAAAATATTAAAACCAATTTAAATGTATTCAAAAAATACATTTAAAATGCATTATACACAGTGACTTAAATACACTTCTAAAAAGAACATGCTGAGCATAGATAATGATCATAATTTTAAGGGTAAAAGGCTGTATGCGATGGTACAATACTATAGTAAAAACCTGTTAACAGAATATTAATTCACTATACAGTGAAAAACTGTAATAAATGTATTTGTGAAAATGGAAAAAAAGTGTATTTTTACAGTAAAATACTGTTGAATTTACTGTTTATTGTTAACATTTATGTTATATCTTATGCTGTTAAATTAATGTTTATTGCATTATTATAGTGTCATATTTGTAACCATAACGGTGTAACAAATATGGCTCTTGCATCAGCAACTTCACACATATGTGACATGGTACTCTCATGAACGCGCATCAAAGACTGAAACAGAAGAATAGAAGTTGTTGAATAAAGTCATTATTTTTGTTTTCTTCGCACACAAAAAGTATTCTCACACCTATACAGAATTATGGTGGAACCACTGATTTCACATGGACTATTTAATCCATGTCCTTACTACCTTTCTGGGCCTTAAATGTGTCAGGGTCAGAAAGCTCTCAGATTTCATAAAAAAATATCTTAATTTATGTTCTGAAGGTGAACGAAGGTCTTAAAGGTTTGGAATGACATGAGTGTAATTAATGTAATTAGTGACAGAATTTTAATTTTTGCCTAAACTAACCATTTTTACCATTTTACCAGACAAAACTATATCTTCATGAAATTGACCCTTAAGCCAAATTGATCTTGTCATATAAAGTAGGATAACGGGTAAGTCATTATGCTAATCAGGAGAGGTGACCTCCAAAAGCATGCGCCTAAGGGCCTCGCAGGACCATGAAAAGTCCGTGGCTCAGATGTGGAAAGATTCTTGCGTTCCACGTGTGGAGATGACAAACAGCCGGACGAGCGATTCGGGCATGTTTCTGCAATCCCTCTTGTCCTAAGTATGGCATCATTATATATCAAGAGCTCTTTACAGCACTTCCTACCTCACTGCGGCCCCGTTCCTATAGCCACAGTGTCTTTCTCTAGTTTATGACCTCATCTCCAGCGATCGCCACATTCAACGGCTTATCTGCGCTCCCATCATCACCACCCCGTGTCGGCATCCTGCCTTCCCCGCATACTTTATGTCTCGATTTATTTACCTATTATTCTGCGGCTGCGACGCTCCTGGAAGCTCCTTGGCTTCGCCCATGCAAAGAGTGCCAAATAGATCTCCCATGAGGCGTCAGCAAGTTGCACTTCTTGCAAAGCCAGGCACTTTTTTTTACACCTTAATCTCAACCATCATTGGACAGAGAGACTCTGTTATTTGCACCGTAAAACATACTGTATACCGAACGCCTTTAAAGCATCTACCGATCCCGAAGGAAGGAGGAGAGCAAATCCTTGCACAAAAAACGCAAGGTTTAGAATAGAGTTGGCTAGTGAAAGCGAACGTTTTTTGATTTCGAAATGGATTAAGTCCTCCTCCTCATTTTTTATCCTTCTTTTCTCTGCATTATATGCTAGCAGTTTGTTTTAGGTGCCGCATCCTTCGCTTCCTTTCACTTCCATCTTCCTCACAGATGGGCACATGATCAGTTTGGTCGTATTTGCCCAGGCTGGCTCATTGAGGTATTCTTAAGAAAGGAGTGAAAACCGCCAGAAGAATAAAGGACAGGAACATCTCTGTGAGTCACAGGCTGTCAGTAAAAGGGCTCTAAATTGGGGTCTTGAGTGCCATTGTAGCCTGCTTTCAAAAGCTGTAGGCCTGGATTGCCACCATAGAGAATTGTTAGGAAAACTGCAATGTCTTTGCACTGCCATAGATAGATGAATACGCACAAGCCATCAAGCGTAATGCAATTAATTCACGGGTGTATTTTCACACTGGCCTTTCATTTCACTCCTCTTCTATCCATAGTACAGGTTTGCATGTAAAGCTGAAAGCCACAATCGGCCTTCTTTTCGAGATGCAACCATGTGCAAAAATGGCATCAAGGGTTATAATAAACCCAGTCAATAGGTTGAAAAGAAAGAATGGGCCCTATGCAAATTCAAAACCTCACTGGAGGGAAACTAGTGCAGGGTTTTGCGCATTAGTAAATACTGGGTGGTGTTACATAGTGTGTCAGTAGAAATGTTCCAACTTAATAATATAATTCGAATTAAAAAATCTCAAATCACAATACTTCAGTACTTACTAGATTGCAGCAGGAATAAGCCCTAAAACATGGAAATTTTAGCACTTCTGCTTCTACTTCAGCTTAATAGAATTTGTGAAGATTATCATGATGTACAAAACGTGGGAATCTGTAACAATCAAAAAGCCAATCCTATTGTTTGTTTAATAATGGAACTGTGGGATGATGCTGACTTTCAGATTGGCCTACAAAAATACAACATCCCTGCAACACTCAATGTGGTGACAGTAGGAATAGCACTCCTGCCATTCAGTCTTTCTCCATCTTCTTCGACTAGTTGTTGAAAGCAATGGCCCAACTTTGAGGCCCAACCACCTATTAGTGCAGCAAATTCCTGGCACATGAGCGGACACATTTACCAGACATGCACATGTGCACGGTTACAAAAATTAAATTAAATTAAATTAAATTATGAAATAAAAAATGGATGAAATCCCTGCCATTGCACAGTAATACATAAATAATTGGATCCAACAAGTTCCAAAAATTAAAATAAAATAAAATGTTATTTGTAAAATGTTTCATTAAATTAAATTAAATTAAATTAAATTAATAATAAAAATTGATAAAATACCTACCATTGTAAAGTAAATAATTCACTGGATCCAAGTTTCAAAAAATAAAATAAAAGTTTACAAAAAAATACTGAACATTTGTAAAAAAAAAATGAAATTAAATTAAATTAAATTAAAATGAAATCCCTGCCATTGTAAAGTATATATTCCACTGGATTCAACAATTTCCAAAAATTAAATTAAAATAAAATAAAATAAAATAAAGTAAAATAAAATACCTACCATTGCAAAGTTTTTAATACACTGGTTCCAACAAGTTCCAAAAATAAAATGGAAAAAAAAGCATAAATAGTATTGTAAAATAAGTCGTATCACAAAATAAGATGTTCATACCACCAACCTCTAGTGGCAGGTATAAATAAATAATTGAGAAGTAAAATCCCCGGCACCTTGAATCAAGGGCATATAGCTGGGAGGACTGTAGCCTAATTTCACGCTCTTCACTCTTACACAGTCACTTTTCAAGAGTGTGTGTGTGTGTGTTTGTGCATAAGACAGTGGAAAGGAGGAAACCACCTGTCACCATTCTGAGTGTTTCATTTGCTATAGATATTTATACATCAGGAGAGAGTTGGCGATGTGCTCCGAGAGGTACTGCTGTCATTTTTGCTTGAATACAACAACCACACAGCTGTATGAGATTCAACCCTCCTGCAGTATCAATTTACTATCTGCTTGTAAACTATAAAACGTATTGTATACCTTTTCCAGCTAGCACTCGTCCCACTCAGTGTATTTGTGTTTTAAAGTAGTACAAAAACGTGTCTTTTGTCTGCTCATGTGTGTAAGTGGATGTAAAAATGTACAACAAAGGTTGTGAAGAGAACTGTGATGGAGAGAAAATATAATAGAGAAGTAATGCAGTGTGAGCTCCAGAGAACCAATAGAGCATGTGTGAGTGTGTGTGCATATGAGGAAGAGGAAAAGAGACAGACTGTTTCTATAATAGGAATTTTCCATGCAGTCTTGGAGGCTAATGTCCTAGATCCTCGCTGCTACGTGGACAGAGGCAGAAAGACACTTCAAAACACATCAATGTGCTACTGAGTGGACGCTGAAAACCATCAGTGACACCTGCCAGCTCTCACACAGGTGTTAAGTATTGTCCAGTCAGGTGTCCACCTTGAGCCAGGAATGTATTTCACAGTGGGGAACAAAAATAATAGAATATATTAATGAGATTAAAACCTGCAACCAAAATTATCAGAGTTGACTACATATACAGTGGGGAATAAAAGTATTTAGTCAGCCACCAATTGTGCAAGTTCTCCCACTTAAAAAGATGAGAGAGGCCTGTAATTTTCATCATAGGTATACCTCAACTATGAGAGACAAAATGCTGCTCTGTGAACAGAGGCAGAAAGACACATCAAAACACATCACTGTGCTATTGAGTGGACGCTGAAAACCATCAGTGACACCTGCCAGCTCTCACACAGGTGTTAAGTATTGTCCAGTCAGGTGTCCACCTTGAGCCAGGAATGTATTTCACAGTGGGGAACAAAAATAATAGAATATATTAATGAGATTAAAACCTGCAACCAAAATTATCAGAGTTGACTACATATATACATAATTTTAGAACTAGTAACGAAGGAACAATGAGTTGTTTTATTAAAAGCTTGCTGTATTACTGTATTAAAAGCTCACTGTATTATGTACAAAATTATGAGAGAGAGATGGACTGATCGAGTGTGATTACCTGCATCTGATACAGCATTCATTATTCAGCTCAAACTCATATTCACAATAAAACATTAGTTTGAATGTCTGCTGAGGAAAGTGATATCTTTGTCGTACTATCCTTTCATCTATCTATGCCGAGTTCACACTGCACGATTTTCAAACTCGTCGGATCGCCGTTGTTTTCACACTGCATGACTATCTGGGGTAGCAGTCAGTCGCTGCTGTGTTCACATTGCACGATGGATCCGCGACAGGGGGTTTCACACTGCATGACTTCACAATAGGAAGAATCGCCTAAAATCGTGCAGTGTGAACTCGGCATAAGGGTGATTTCCGGTGACTGCACTGCTCAGTGCATGTGTTAGCTGCGGCTTCCAAGCTGCTGTTTAAGTAAAGATAACGCCCTTGTTTACAACCCCATTTCAGTCTCTTTCAATATAAAAGTCTTGACTGCTGACTCATAAAAACAGTCCCTTGTCGCCATCTAATGGTGGCATAATGTACCTAAAATCACCATCATGAAGACAAACACGTTTTCAAATAATAAATAATATTAAATACTACTATTATTTATATAAAATATGATTTATTGAATAACAATATTTATTAAACAGCAACAACAGCCATCATAAAAGTTGCTAGGTAATTCAGTTAAAAGTACAAAGGAAGGGCTCTGATATTCAGAATTAAATTTATATAAAATATAACGTTATGAGACTTTGCGCTCAGCCAAAACTATTTGCTCTTGAACAAATAGTAGATTAATGAGACCAAAGACTGTCCGTTAGATTTGTCCAAACCAAAATATATCCAATGTTTAACCACTATAGAGACATCAGAGCCAGCGGCAAATTTCAAAAGAACTGGCCGAGTTAAGGCTGTTCTTGACGAGTTCATGAGCCCTGGAGCTCATATATTCGAAAACATTTGAAGCAAAATTTCAATTAGATGTTATCTTTATTTAACAAACTGTAGCTGTGTCCCAATTCATAGGCTACGTCCTTCGAAGGACCCATTTGAAGGCCGATTACGTCACGACAGCACAACGAAGGCTGTCCCAATTCAAACACCGCGTCCTACGAAGGCTGCATTTGAAGGCCGTTGTGTCACGGCGGCGCGACGAGGACCGTCCCAATTCACAATGCATCCTCCGAAGGCTGCATTTGAAGGCCGATTGCCAGCCGCGCAAGAAAACATGCAATCTACCTGAGACGTGATCAATAAGATTTACTATTGCAAAATAGAGAAAAAAACATTTTACATTTAAATAACTAATAGCTACTTAACCTTGGACCTCATTCTTGAACACCACCTGGCGGTGCCGGGGGTGAACCATCACCAACATTTCCTCCAGTATAAGGTATAATAAATACAGTCAAAAACTAACTGTATCTGAAGTCTAAACAACTACATTTTCGTCTAAAAAAAAGGATTTGGATTTGGGTGTCTGCCATTAAATTTGCTGTGAGATAATGCAAGTGGAGTGATACAAACAGTGAAATGGTTGTGGAGTGCTGTTATCACTAAATTATCACACCGCTGGGAAAGGCTCTCATCCAATCAGATTTGAGGACCAGAAAGAACTGTATAATATAATATAATATAGTAGTTATTAAACTAACATATTAATTTGATTAAAATATACAACTAATATAATCAAGTTCAAGCTTGAACTTGAACTAATATAATCAGAGTTGAACCCATATATATTTTCTAAACCCCTATTAAATATATTAATGCATAATAATATATTTTAAATATTGTGCAATATAATAGAATAATATAATATAACAATGCAGCTATTTAATGTGCTAAATGAATGCATTAATACAAATGAACAACAATGTTATGTAAAAATGTATAGGGTTTTAGACAATATATAATATCATGTTTTTTTAAGTGCACATTATATACATTTAATATAACAATATTTTGATGTAACAATGCAATAATATACCTGTCACGATGTCGTGACACAAATGGCACAAAGACGAAGGAGATCAACGAAAGGTCTTTTAATAAGAATAATCCAGGAGAACAGGCACGGAAACCAACTGAAAACACAATGAAAACTAGGACAAAAACCAAACATAACAATAACATTACTCCCCCCTCCCGGAAGGCGCGTCCCGCACCATAAAATTTCCACCGGGGAGGGGGGGGTGGGCGCCCTGGAGGCTGGTGCAGAGCAGGATCAGGGCGGAGACGAGGGGGGTCAGGGAGCCAAGGAGGCACCGGCAGTTTGGAGAGCCATGGAGGTGCCGGCCATTCAGGAGGCCATGGAGAATGGGCCTTCGTGGCCTTGTCCAGGTTGCCCGGCTCAGCCACTATGGCCACGGGCATATACTGGAGCGGACAATGGAGGGCACTCTGGAGGAGCGAACACCGGAAGGCGCTCTGGAGGAGCTTTGGACAGACCTTTCTGGGACTCAGGATATGCACAAAAGCTGGCTGGGACCAGCGGAGGTGAAGGAGAGCTGGACGGGACCAGCGGAGGCGAGGGAGACTCAGGAGACGAAGGAGAGCAGGACGGGACCAGCGGAGACAAAGGAGGGCTGGATGGGACCAGCGGAGACGAATAAATCTCAGGAGACGAAGGAGGGCTGGACAGGACCAGCAGAGATGAAGGAGAGCTGGGCTCCTGGTTAAGCTCTGTGACGTGAGTGGACTCCCGGTTGAGCTCTGTGACGTGAGTGGGCTCCCTGTTGAGCTCTGGATAGCATTCTGGAGCGGACTCTGAAGAGCATTTTGGAGCGGACTCTGTAGAGCATTCTGGAGCGGACTCTAGAGAGCATTCTGGAGCGGACTCTAGAGAGAGGATAGGGGCTGAGAACTCTGGAGGGAGCGCCATATCCATAAGTTCAGAGACATGTACTGGAGCTGACTCTGGAGGGCGCTCAGGCGCCGACTCTTTCACTGGGCTGGAGACTGGAGCGGATTCTGGAACAGGAGTAGCCTCTGGAGCTAATGAGATGATCCCGCTGTTCATGTGTGTGGAGGTCTTGGTAGCAGGCGTAGCAGGGGTGAGTTGGAGTGCTCAATCATTTACCAGACGGGACAAGATGAGGGTTGTCCATATTTTCCTAAACTTCTTCAACAATATAATCAGAACCATTAAGCCAGAGAATTAAATTAATGGACTCAACGAAGGATAAAATACGATCAGGAGACAGGAAACGAGTAACTCCCTCATCCAGTCTCATCTCGAAACAAACATTGAGCATACAATCCCTCCAACTCGCCAGATGGGAGAATTCCACAAACTCTTCCACATACCGCTCCAGAGGATGACAATCTTGCTGGATGGAAGAAAGAAGATCTTCAGCCCAGTTCACATTTTAAAGGTCCGTTCTTCTGTCACGATGTGGTGATACAAATTGCACGAAGACGAAGGAGATCAACGAAAGGTCTTTTAATAAGAATAATCCAGAAGAACAGGCACGGAAACCAACTGAAAACACAATGAAAACAAGGACAAAAACCAAACATAACCCTAACAATACCAGAACAGGTACCATTTTTCAGCAGCGTCAGCACACACACATATTATCTTCAATTATTTCCACCATCAGCACACTGTAAACACAATTGATTTACAACCAACACCTGTTATCACACAGCAAATTACAATATTGGACAAAAGCTAATTTTCTAAATTTGCCTCATAAAATAACAAATCATATTGAGGCTGGTGGAAGAACCTTTTTCTTTAATTAATTTACTTTTGCAGTCAGGCACAAAGATTAACAACCCTCGTGGTCTTCAGAGGCTCCATAATGATTCAAAATCACTGTGTGTTATGTTGGGATTGGAGGAAGTGGGTCAGCGGAGTTCAGGGAATGGTAATTTAAGATTTAATCCATATTCCACTGCTGCTCATGCAGTCATGTGTTTTCTCTTGAGATCATTTTGGAAGCTCATCAGCTGTATCACAGGGACATGGAGAGCTCCCACAGGATCATATTTACGGGATGTACATTATATTGTCTATTAAAAGTACCTAAAGTATTGGTTTAAATGCAGATAGTTTGCACATTCAGCACAGTTTTTTTCTCCTGACATCCGCTGGCCTTCATACATATCGCCTGACTCATCGTTTTAACACACTGAATGTTTGATTTCTACTATAATGTTGTGAGATCAAAATACAAATGCATAGAAATCTCTGCTTTACCATGTTCAATCCACCATGTACAGGTCGATCAAAACATTTGCACAAGCTCACAGAAAGTAAAAGAGAAAAGCTGATATGTAAACACAACGCTGGTAGCAATAAGTAATAAAAAAATATCGGTATCAGTAATAAAATATAATTTTAAATGCAACAAGCAAATTTAGGCATTGCAACATTATAATGTACAGTATAAAAATTAAACATAAATTGATATAATCAGATTTGATCACACGTATATTTTCTAAACTCCAGTTCAATATATTTATATGTAACAATACCTTTAAATATGGTATAATGTAATAAATATAAAGTATTATATTTTATTATATTATATTATATTATGCAACCAGATTTGTTATTACATTTACCAGTGTTACTACATTATGTTTTTAAAGATTATTTAAATGTAAAAATAGGGTAAATGTGCATGCATAATATATTCAAAATCGACCAATAACAATAATACATTTAAAAATTCTCTAATATTGGCAGATAACTGATATATCATGCTTCAGGTTCTATAGGACAAGGAAATGTGAAAATATAATTTTGGAACAGCGCTGCATTTGAGTGAATTTCCAAGGTCTTTCCATTTTAAACCGTCTATGCTGTTTATATTTGTTTTCTTACTACCGTTTTTCTTCCTTCATGCGTGCATGTCCTCACCTCCAGTCACATGTTGTATGCGGTGAGTGGGTGTTGTGGAGGAACCCGAGGGGTTTGGGACACGCTCTCCCTTTCATTCCATCTTT
>NW_015656599.1:0-2247 GCF_001515625.1 Sinocyclocheilus rhinocerous
TCAAAACAAACTTTTAAATGCTAAAACGGCTTGCGATAGATATCTCCAAACAAAGATCTTCCTAGTCAAAAATCAGATTGAGATGTCCATAATTAAATTGCAGATATCTTTAAATGAGATTTGACTAGGAAGAATTCCAATTCAAGATATCTCTTATTGAGTTTTGCCTAGTCAAAAATCCAGTTCAAGATATCTACAACTGTAATTTGACTAGTAATAAATTACTTTCAGATATCTACAAATGTATTTTGGATATCTTTAAAAATGATGAATTAAAGATATCTTGAATTTGATTATGACTAGTCAAACACCAGTTAGAGATATCTTGAATTATAATTTTGACTAGTGTTAATTCAGTTAGAGATATCTCTAATTTAATTATCACTAGTAGAATTGTAATTTGAGATATCTCTAATTAGAATTATGCCTAGTACAAAATCAATTATAGATATCTTTAATTACAATTTCTACTAGTCAAAACCCATTTGAAGATATCCGAAAATATTTTCCAATGGAAGTCAATGGAAGATTATGACTAGTCGTAATAGCATTGTAGATATCTCGAATGTATATTATGACTAGTCAAAATAACATTGTAGATATCTTCAATGCATATAATGACTAGTCATAATCACATTGTAGATATCTTAATTCCAATTACGACGAGTCAAAATTGCAGAATAGATATCTGGAATTGGAATTTTGACTAGTCAAAACTAAATTATGACTAGTACAGCAAGGAGTATTTAATGCTAAAACGGCTTGCCATAGTCACATAGTTGTCCATACTTGCATGACTTGGCTTTAGTTTTGAGGTGACGAACTGATCGATGCTTGCACTCTCGAATTGAAAATATGCCGTCATTCTTTTGGGGCTGGAAGTAGTCATTAATTTTTTTTATAATTACTTTAACGTCGTTTTTGTCTTCAGTTTCTGCGAACTCAAACGTGTTATATATTTCTAGGGCTTCGTCACCTATAACGTGTAGCAGTGTGCAGCTTTGTATTTTCTTATCTTTCGTTTCGACGCCCGATGCGGTCATGTTCCTACAGTTAAAATTTTTGTTTCCATTTTTTCCAGTTCTCTGCCGTGTTGCCTTCAAATTGCTGTGGTTGTGGTGGCTTCAATCCTTCCATATTTGGCTTGAATTCGATACTTCTGACACCATGTTATAAACGAGTCTGCACGCCATGTATGTTAATAACAACTGACTTTATTCGGCTCTGCTCTCCAGTGGAGTCTTAACTGTTTGCGTCCTCACCTGGTAGGCAACACACATATTACAATGTGGAGGTAATACAATTCTGTATTGATGAATTCAATACAGAAGAGCCTGTCTTTGAAAATTAGATAACTGAACAGGGATTTTGTTAACCTCAAAATCACACTTCAAAAGGAATTCTATACCTCCAACTTTTTTCAAAAATAAGATTTGGAATTATATACGTTATTATTTACGTTGAATATAATGTTTAAACCAGTTCAACTTGAAAATTGTATTAGAAGTAACAAAATCAATCACATTCAAAACTCCTTGAATATACGAATGACATAAAATATTTATATTTAAATAGCGAGGCCTGTTTTTCCATATGAAATTGAAGAGAGTTGAATAATTTTTTTAAAGAAAAGATTTTGGTACATCTAATACTTTCTCGGGACAGACTAAACGAGAAAGCCCCTCGGTTTTGGACAAAAGAATCCTACCTTTGAGTGATAAATCCCTCATGAGCCACATATCAAATTTATTTTTTAATTTTCAACATAAGGGGTTGGAAATTAGATTGTACTCTGATTGTGATCTTTACAAATATTGATACCAAGATAAGTTACTTCCGCCCTAATTGGAATACCTTCAAATTCAGTAAAAGGAATGCCATGTCTTATATACATATTTATATTTAAAGATAAACCGGACACTTCAGAAAATATATTAAAGGGGTCATATGATGCGATTTCATTTTTTCCTTTCTCTTTAGAGTGTTACAAGCTCTTGGTGCATAAAGAAGATCTGTAAAGTTGCAAAGACTAAAGTCTCAAATCCAAAGAGATATTCTTTATAAAAGTTAAGAGTTAGCCACACCTACCTAAAACGGCTCGTTCGAACACGCCCCCACATACCTACCTCACTATGTGGGAAGATTTGCATAAAGCCGCCCAAATGTTCACGCAAAGAAAGAAAGCATAACTTTTATTCTCGCTGTAGTATTGTTGACACTGCAGCCATGTCGTGAAGACGCTGTGTG
>NW_015656599.1:3101-9358 GCF_001515625.1 Sinocyclocheilus rhinocerous
GTAACTGTCATCAGTTAGATTAATTAAATCTAAAATTAATCTAATATTGTTGCTATTTGTCACGGAATGCCAGGAGAAAACAAGGTTAGATTCAAGTGCAGTTTATTAAAGTACAAATAAACAGAACAAAAACGTGGCAAAGGGTAATCCAAAAAACACAGGGAACAGAAAACACGATGTAACCTCAAACAATACTGCAGCAAAGACAGACAGAGTGAGCATGGTATAAATAGTGATGGGATGATGAGTAAATTACCAACAGGTCATGATCAGAACAGAAACGACAGGCAAGGGACTATGGGAAATGGAGTTAAAAACATGTAACAGTGAAACGGGAGAGCGCCCTCAAGTGGCCAGTCCAGGGCACCACAACCAGACACTGTGACACTATTATGTCGTCCTTGCATAAAGCCTGACTGACTATCTTCTATTACTGTATCTAAGCATAATGTTATTCATTGTGCAAAAATGTGAGCCAACAATTTTGCATCATTATTAAAGCTATAGGCCTCCAGTTGTCAAGAATCAGGCTATCCTTATTGGGTTTAGGTAACAATGTAATTAGTCCTTGACACATAGATGGGGGGAGCCTACAGGATTCTATAGCTTCCTGAAAAAACAATAATAACAATTCAGAAATGTAATCTTGGAATACCTTATAAAATTCACCTGTTAGGCCATCATTTTCTGGAGTTTTATTATCTTTTAACTTGCTAAAGTTCTTTTGTAATTCTTCTAGTGATATATCTTGATCACAAACTTCTTTCTGCGTTTTGTCAATACCTTGTGCAACATTTTTTATATAAGAAAGAAAATTTGAGCTCTGATTACTGTTGTGTTCAGAATATCGTTTTTTTTATAGAATTCTTCCACAAAAACAGATATTGTTTTAGGGTCTTCGGATATCTGTTCATTAATTTTAAGTTTATATAAACTGTTAACAATAAAATGTATTTTTTCTAATTTATGAAAGTATTTGGTATTCCTTTCACCATATTCTATCCATTTCCGTCTAGAACGAATGAAAGCTCCCTGGGCCAAATTTTGATAGATATTGCCCAACTCAGATTGCAGTTCAGTTAACATATTGATATCAGCTTGCGTTTGCTTATCCTTTTCATAAATAGAAATTATTTCCTTGAGTATTCAGTCTTGTCTCAATCTTTTTTCCTATAATTAATAATTAATTATTTTTCCCCTTTTGATGGCCATTCAAATCAGAAATTTTGTTCAGTCCCAATGGTTACCATAAATGTTATCTTTTTTGGCTTTTATCAAATGTTCATTTATAATTTTTATGGCTTTTTATTTGAATAATTTATCACTCAAAAGTGTATTGTTTCATTTCCAATAATTTGGTTTACATTTAATTGATTGGTTTCTTATGCATACTACTAAAGTGATCATATTATGATCAGAAAAAAACAAGGGTTCTATTTTTGTTTCTTCCACACTGTCTAATAAATCATTTGAAATGAGCCAAAAGTAAATCTTGGATCTCTTGGATAAATCTTTGTTATTCCAAGTGAACTGGATTTGATGTGGATTTTTTAGTCTCCACACATCACAACAGTTTAAGTGCAGACAGAGATTATTAAATTCTCCATAAATGCCTCTTAAAGATCTTTTGAGGGTGACAGTCTTTAATAGGGTAATTTATGCAGTTCCAATCACCCTCAATTATCAGTTGAGCATTATGGAAAGAATTTAATAAGGCATTTATTTTTCCTTCAAATTCCATCCAAAAGAGGTGTGTTTCTGTGGCTGTTATTATGACCATATATATTACCTAAAATGAAAATATTCTCCATAAATTCAACAACTAAAATTACCCATCTTCCTGAATCATGAACTACATTTTTTAGGATTTTTCCCTGAAAGGAGCCCTTTAATATGGCAACGCCAGCTGATTTACTGTTTCCATAAGCCATCCATATATTGTCTCCCCACTGATTTTTCTATTAAAATCTGAGGCTAAAGCATGTGTTTCTTGTAAAAGATAGAAATCTGCCTTGAAGGATTTACAAAACAAAAATACAGCTTTCCTCTTAATATGTTCTTGTATACCCCTCACATCAAGTGAATACAAGGATAAAGACAAAGTGAAAAGTAGAACAAAAAAAAAAAGCCTTAGGTTTTAGGAAGAACAAAGAAACAAAATGATTTTCTACACCTTATGAGTGCAGAGTATAAAGCAGGCAAACATGAGTTTATAACTCTATGACCTTTTAAAGTTCAAACATTATATAACATCACTAGATGTAATTTAGAATAAAACATAATTTCTTAACGAAAGGCACACAAGTTAACCTTAGTTTTTTCCTTGCTTTCGTGCCTCTTCAATTTGTGGCCATAGTTTAATGCATAACACTTTATACGATACTTTATACGAACAGGAAAATAGTTTGTCAATAATGCAAGACAATAACAGAGTCATTTTTGCAGCTAAATTCAGTTCATTGATGATTCAGTGATGTCATCATCCAGTTCAGCTCTTTTCCAATAGTGTCTGTGTAATCAGTCAAGCGTCCCCAGCTAAGCAAGCCAAAGGCAACAGTGGCAAGGAACCAAAACTCCATCGGTGACAGAAATAGAGGAAAAACCTTGGGAGAACCAGGCTCAGTCGGGGGGCCAGTTCACCTCTGGCCAGATGAAACCAGCATGGCGTGGTTTAATTCCAGGCTGCAACACGGGTGGAGAGGTCTTTTCTGGTTCCCGTGGTCTTGTGCCGATGGTCGTCGAGGTGATGAAGTTTTCACAGGGGATCTGTCTCTGGGGCTCATCTAGTTGACGTGTTCTCCGCTGACATTCAGGGCTGTTGAGGTCGTCCCTAAGTGCTGAGCCACCATCTGATCTGGATACAGACTGGATCCGTATGGCTACGGTGACCTCAGAATAAGAATGAAAGAGACTAATATTAGCTTAGATGCCATTCTTCTTACGATGTCGCGAGTACATCGGGTGTTATGGGAAGTGTTCCCGGTTCTGGTTGACCTAATCAATGCATCCTAACAATCCTTTAACGAATTTGAATCATAGAAATGTAATAGTCTATTATGTGTATGCCAAGTTAAAGAGATGGGTCTTTAATCTAGATTTAAACTGACAGAGTGTGTCTGCCTCCCACACAACGCTAGAGTTTGGGCACTAAATAGGAAAAGGATCTGCCGCCCGCAGTTGATTTTGATATTCTAGGTATTATAAAATGGGCAGAGTTTTGAGATCACAGCGGACGCGCATGCGATATGAGCTCGCTCAAGTACTGAGGAGCTAAACTATTCAGGGTAAACTATTCAAGTAATTAGCAAGTTTTTAAAATGTATTCGTTGTTCAATAGGGAGCCAGTGCAGAGTTGACAGAACTCTATAGCTGCTGCATTTTGGACCAGCTGGAGTTTGTTTATTAAGCATGCAGAGCAACCACCCAATAAAGCATTACAATAATCTAACCTTCGTGACTGAACAGAAAGTGAGGCTTCGTTTGTCATTGGTCACATGATTTCTACGTTAACAACACAAGCCTCGAATCGAGGCTTCATCTGGCACGCCCATTTATTCTCGACACAAGCTCCAATGCTTCGGTTAAAATGTCACATCACTATCGGAGAGTGTAGGCTCAGCTTTTCCTTTCTTTACGACTGGAGTACACGGAGCTGAGTCAGGAAGAGGGACAACTCCTCCATCGGAATTAGTGTAGGAATGCATATCACCTGCTTTGACAACTTCCATGACATCTTCCGTTACATCTCTGTTTTCTGTGGTGAATGAAACCATCTTATTTGTCTTTTTACCTTGGTCTCTTGGGCCCTCATTTATCAACAGTGCGTAGAAAAGGTTCTATATTTTGTCCTACGAATAAAATTAAAAATGTGCCTAAGTACAAGAAAATCCGTATTTATCAAACGTGCGCATGCAGTTCTTACGCACATGAGTAAGCAATCATTGTTGATAAATCCCACATGTGCGTAAGTAACATGCTCGTTCACATTCACGGTCATTTGCATTCGGAAACGCCTCCAATGAACCATATATGGTGACAACACCTCCCTTTATAAATCACGTGAATGTATGTGTCCTCACCGAAATCATGGCAAAGAAAGTGGTACCGACTGAGAAGCCATTCTGTGCTCTCACTCTCAGCGCAGTCTTTGAAAACGCGTTCTCTGCGGAGCGCATTGTTTGCCAAGTCTTCCAATAACACAAGATATTCCATTGCACTGAGACAAACATTTGTCACAGCTGTCTTTTATAGGGTTTGACAGCAATTACGCAAATTGTCTGCTTAAAACCAGACAAATGATAAATTGAGTGTTTTATAATTAAAGAAAACACAGGACATATGTGGATTGCTTAAAGCATACTGTGACACTCTTAAATGCTTTTTATGTGTAGTGTTGCTATTCTACCACTAGATTCTCTGCGTAAGCATGCTCAGAGGTGTGCTTATATTTACACACATTTCTACGTATAAGTACAAGTTGGTAGATCCCATACTTTGCGTGAAACTGTTCTTACGCACTCATTACGCACACATCTGTGCGTACGCACAGTTGATAAATGAGGCCCCTGGGCCCTCATTTATCAGCAGTGCGTAGAAAAGGTTCTATATTTTGTCCTACGAATGAAATTTAGAATGTGCCTAAGTACAAGAAAATCCGTATTTATCAAACGTGCGCACGCAGTTCTTACGCACATGAGTAGATATACACATATAACTTAGGCACATTCTAAATTTCATTCGTAGAACAAAATATAGAACCTTTTCTACGCACTGTTGATAAACGAGGACCCTGGTCTTTTGTCTGTCATCTATGATTTTTACGACTGTGTTAGATCAATCAGTTTTCAACTCTCGCTGACAGGTCACGCCGACAAAAAGTCCGAAATTGTTAAAACCAACAGCAAAAAAGAGATATTTCCAGGTGTTTGCACTAATCAATTGTAACGTTTAAGGTGAGAAAATCATTCATTATTTCTTAGCCTTGAATATCACCAACCGTCCCGGCTGCCAGCTTGTTGGCCTCCCCCGGGTCAATCCATTATTTAAAATCTGAATTTCTCTGGATTTACAAATCCTCGGGAACTTTTGGGATAACGTAAGTACACAACTGCATGAAATATATAGCACTGTGCAAGTGTTTTTTGGATATTTTATTATGAATATCTTACATATTTATTCAACATTCAGATCTTTATTCAACATAAAGATCTGAAAGTTCATGGATAATTTTCCTGATGTAAAATTAAGGGCAAATTATCTTCTGTTCTCCATTAAAGTGTGAACCTCCTACAGCAGGCTAAGGATCCTGTTCGATAAAAAAAAAATCCAGTTGTTCATGTCACAGTTTGGATAGTGTTTATGCATGCAATGTTTTATGATTTCTGAATTACTTAATTGTGTAATTGGC
The DNA here is from genome assembly GCF_001515625.1 of Sinocyclocheilus rhinocerous. Lineage (NCBI taxonomy): Eukaryota > Metazoa > Chordata > Actinopteri > Cypriniformes > Cyprinidae > Sinocyclocheilus > Sinocyclocheilus rhinocerous. The sequence continues at coordinate 8,509 of NW_015656599.1, forward strand.
ATGACATATTTTTTCTCCAATTAATGGTGAGGTTTTAGTTAAGGCGTTGGTGTAAAATATAATAAAGATTAATTACAGCTAAGTAATTTTATGTCTTTAAAACTGAATGACTGTCTTTGGTGCAGCAATTTTATTAACATTATACCTCAAGGGAGGCACTGCGCCTCAAAGGAATATTAAAATAATTTAAAATTAAATGGGAAAACTAGTTATACAGCTCTAAGAAAAAAGTAGTTTCCACAGTGAACCACAGAAACACCATGCTGTTGCAAACAGGACATAGATTCCACTTTATCTTCCAACATCATCTGACTGAGATGGAATGTAAACGGTACGTCCTTTATGTTTATGAAGGAGGGACTATACATACAGTAAGAATATAAGGAAATGGTTGTCTTTAGAATAGCAGGTTTGATTTGGTCTTCTCCCCAAGAGGGTGTGGAATGGTTCAGTTTTGTTTTTAGTATAACGTTTTTGCTGTGTGCTCTGGCATGTAGGGCTGAACAGATTCCAGTTTTTGTTACTTTATGTTTTGGATTAATCAGCTTGTGTAGTGTTTGTGTTCAGTGAATATAATGTGTCTTTAATATTGTGCACAGTGTATATTTAGAGTGCATCTTTAGTTCTATTAGATAGTGTATTTTGTAGAATCCTGCATATTTTATTAATACACCTTCTTAGTACTTTTATTTTTCAAAAGCTCAACTCCATCAGTCATCATTCACTCACCCTCTTGTTGGGTTTCCATGTTTTATGTGGACATTCCATAGATGTAATGGTTTTTATAATGTACAAACTGTATTACCCTACACATAGAACAAAACTTTCAACATTTTTAGATTTTCAAATA
>NW_015656599.1:9527-15499 GCF_001515625.1 Sinocyclocheilus rhinocerous
ATTCAGTGTTGAGGAAAGTTACTTTTAAAAGTATTGCATTACAATATCACTTTGCTCCATAAAAAAGTAACTAATTGCACTACTTAGTTACTCTTTATGGAAAGCAATGCATTACATTACTTTTGCGTTACTTTTTGTCACCTGGGCTGGGCTTGCTTATTTGTTTTTATTAACAACAACAACAACAACAACAAAACACCAAAAGTTATATTTTTGGCATTCTGTTAAAGGCCCTTTCACACCAAAAATTAAATGAATAAGCCTCCAACTGCAGGACGTTCCTCTGCCTCTGCACCTCATTCCCAATTTCTCTCAACACGGGACAGGAGAGGTGTCAGTGAATAAATGGGAAAACAAAGTAACATGCATTACTTTTTTGAAAAAAGTGACTCAGATATTTTGTTGTAAATTTAAAAGTAATGCATTACTTTACTAGTTACTTGAAAAAAGTAATCTGATTATTAGGCCCCAAGCCACTAGGGGTGCAGGGCCCTATTGTTTTTCTAAGGATTATTATTTAAATTATTAAGTTTTTTGGGGGGGTTTAGGGACCCTTAACATGCTCAAAAATTCTTGAAACTGCACACATGTTCGAACTTGCGGCCATCAGGGCCGGAGAGTTTCACATGGGGGGTCAGCCTGTCCTGTTATGGCATCAATTCAATTCAAGTTTTCAATTCAAGTTTATTTGTACAGCGCTTTTCACGATACAAATCATTGCAAAGCAACTGGTCATCCAATCTTTTACATTTTTAACACGCTCTGTTAGCTTAGATAATTTAGAAGTTTCGTCTGGTCTTGTTGAGATATATAGTTGAGTATCATCAGCATAACAGTGGAAACTAATCCCGTATTTTCTAATAATATTACATCAGAGGCCATTACTAACCTGTCAGTGCTCTCTTTAATGTGGTGAGCTTCTGCTCTGCTGTGGTGATCCACCGTGGGGATCTTCGGTCCCCTCTGTTCAGCTGTGGTGTCTCCTGCGCCGTCAAGGAGGTCTAATGTGTTACCCCCAACACTGGTTCTAACAGCGCTCATCTATGTCAAAATGTTAGTGAATGTCTATTTAATGATACAAGTGTTGCTGATGCTTTTATTATTTTGTCTTCTTGTTCGTTTATTTTATGTTTTATTATAGTTATCCCATCTTTTATGCACATAAAAATATTTTTTTGTTTGTTTTGTAACAAGCGACTGTAAATAATATATGAAATAACAAATGAAAGCTGTTTGAAATATTCAGTTTGTTAATCAAATTTACAAATTCAAATTCATCACCTTTCTTCAACACCCCATTTCATTTTAAGTATTTTACTTACATACATGACCTTTATATTCTAATACAGCAAGTTACTTCCTAGAAGTAAATGAGGAAATGAAAGTGTTAGTCAGTTTAGGAGAATAGCGGACAAGGTTAATAGGAATTTTCATGAAAATAGTTTAACTGTGTCAGGATTGGACCTGTTTTGTCATACGTTTCAGTTCCTGTTTTGCCTTATTTGGTGATGTTCCTGTCCTCGTTTAGTTTGATTAGGTTCCATTGATGTCACCTGTGTTCCCCAATTATCCCTGTATAAAAGTCCTAGGCTGTGTCCGAAATCGCCCCCATACCCTCATTCACTATTCCCTACATTAGGTCACTAATTCAGTTCACTAGAAGGAGTGAATGAAAACGAGTAGTGAATTCGGACACTGAGTGCACCGGAAGGTATGCCGCTTTTGCATAGTTTGTGCTTGCTGTTTATTAATCATTTGAAACTAGCAAACTAGCAGCTCCAGTAGTAAGATTAAAGGATTTATCTTGAACTCTGTCACGGAAATTATGTATAAACCCTAATCAAACAATTTAATAATCAATTTACAATGAATTTATACCCGTGTTGTACATTATGCTGTATGCCATGGATGAGCGCTTTGTAAAAATGAACGGATTGATTATTCAGCTGCGGGCGCCATCTTCTGGCGAGATGCGGGGATTCATTCGGCGCGTGACTCTCACGGTGCATTATGGGCATTCTCTAGCCGTTGAGCATGCACCAGTTGTACACTCGTTTTTGCAGTGCATTGTGGGATTGAATGAGTGCACTCGAGAACGTCCACTATGGTTTCGGACACCACTAAAAATGGCAGTTCCCTCAAATAGTTCTCTATTTAAGGGTATAGGGGGCGATTTCGGACACAGCCCTTGTCTGTTCAGTTTGTGTTTGTTGGACCGCAGCTGTTTTTGAGTAAGTCTGAAGAGGGCGCAGTAATCATCTTCAGCTACTTACTGAAAAAGTGAACAAGACGTCACGAAGGTGAATCGTTTGGGCGACGGATTAGCAACAACTGTACCGTGGATGCAACTATCATGGGTGAAAGTATGGATGGAGACAGTGAAGGTATGCCTTGGCAGGATGTGTCAAGGAAGAGGAAAGATAGGAGTAATAGCTCTGGAAGTTCAAGTTTAGGGTTGGAGGTGAGTGACGTGAGCAAAAAAAAAAACAAAGGCTGCAAAGTCAAGCGTGAGAGAGGATGAAGAAATGGAATGGAAAGTAATGGTAACATTAAAAAGAGAAGGGGTACATTTTCATCCATTAAAGTTGACAAAAGCTATTGAAAAAGAAATGGGAAAAATAAAGTTTGCCAAATACTTAAGTAACAGGAGGTTACTGATTTTTACTAAAGATAAACTACAAAGAGATAAGTTCTGTGCATAAACGCTGAATGGAGAGAGAATCAGTGTTCATATACAAGGAAATGCAGCTAAGCTTAAAGGCTTTATTTATGATGTACCTGTGGCAATGACAATGGAAAAGATAATACAGGAAGTGAAAGGAGGTAAAGTGATGAAAGCTACAAGATTACAAATGATAAGAAATGGGGTGAAAAAGGATAGCCTGTCAGTTCTCCTTGAGTTTGAAAGTGTTATGCCCAAGAAAATAAGAATGTGTTACTTGAGTTACGATGTTAGGGAGTATATCCCAGCCCCTATGAGATGCTTTAAATGTCAAAGAATGGGACATACTGCAGGACAATGCAAAGGAAAATTAAGATGTGCTAGATGTGGGGGGGAACATGAATATGGCAAATGTGATAAAGATGCAAAAACCAGATGCTGCAACTGTGGAGGAGAACATAGTGCTGCTTTTGGAGGATGTCCTGTTCAAAGACAAGCTAGAGAGGTACAGAAGTACAAGATAATAAATCAAGTGTCATATGTTTTCTTCTTTCACAAGTTGTAGTGAAATTGCTGTCTTAAATCCTCCTTACGAACTTAGACGTTAACTATACTGTCACACTACTGTGCCCATTCATCCTGATCAGTTCATTTAGGACCTCATACTAGAGTGATACAACGGGTTACACAATAAAAGAAAGAAATCATGCATTTAAAGTCCTAAGGAAGCATTTGAGTCAAGACAATTTGATTGATTACCAAAGAAAGAAAGCTAAGGCACGGAAAATAATTAAGTCATGAAAGAAGCATGGATACAGTTCTGTTCAGCTATTGGTAGGGAAATCAATCTAAATGATGTATGGTCAATGATTAAAAAGATGACTGGCAAAAGGAAATCTGTTAAAATCCCTGTGTTGTTAGTTAGAGAATACTTGGCAATAACAAACAAGGAGAAAGATGACTTATTAGGTAAGAAGTTTGCAAGTATTCATAGTGGAAGTCACTTCTTAAGAAGTGCATAAGCAACGGAAAGAGGATATTATTAGGAAATGTTCTGATGTATTAAGGAAAAAGGACACTTTTTAACTTTTTAAACCAATTCTGTTTAACATCATGATAAATGACATCTTTGAGAATGTTGGTACAGGTATTGAGTATTCATTATATGCAGATGATGGGGCTATATGGAAAAGAGGGAAAAATATTAGACCTATGATTGATAATATTCAGAATGCTATAATAAGAATTGAAAGATGGACGTATGACTGGGGATTTAAGATGTCATTTGCTAAATCATGTTACATGCTCTTTACCAGGAAAAGAAAGTTAGGAAATATACAGCTTAAACTATATGGTCAAAGTATGGAAAGGGTAACAAAGTTCAAATATTTAGGTTTATGGTTTGATGAGAAATGTCTATGGAGGACACATGTTAAACAGACTGAAACTAAATGTATTAAAGTACTAAATCTTATGAGATCAGTTTCGGGATATGATTGGTGCGCAGATAAACAGTTATTACTTGATATATACAGGGCATTAATAAGATCATGTATTGACTATGGGTGTACGGTATATGGAGCAGCAGCTAAGTGTCCTTGAAAAACTAGACAGAATAAAGTTCAGAGCTCTTAGGCTTAGTATTGGTGCTATTAAAACAACTCCTACTAATGCGCTACTTGTAGAAACTAAAGAATTACCACTATACTTAAGACGGATAAAGCTGTCACTGACATACTGGGTTAAGTTAAAAGGATCTGGGAAAGAACAACCGGCTACAGAGGTCTTATGTGATTGCTGGGAGTATTTGCAAGAACGAAAAGGTAAAGGATTCGGTTGGAATATTAATACAGTAGTGAAAGAATATGGTTTAAAGGGGTCATATGACATTGCTAAAATTAACATTTATGTTGTGTATTTGGTGTAATGCAATGCGTTTATGCAGTTTAAGGTTAAAAAAACATTATTTTCCATATAATGTACATTATTGTTTCTCCTCTATGCCCCGCCTTTCTTAAATGCGTCGATTTTTACAAAGCTCATCGTTCTAAAAAAGCGAGGTGTGTGCTCTGATTGGCCAGCTATTCAGTGCCTTGTGATTGGCCGAATGCCTCAAGCATGTGACGGAAATGTTACGCCCCTTAACATACAAGTAGGAGTGTACATACCAGAGTTTGATGTAACCATATGCAAGATTAATGACAAATTATCTGTATTTACAGCTGAAGTAGTAGCCATAATTTTTGGATTGCAATGGGTAGAAGTAGTAAGACCTCAAAGAGTTATTATCTGTTCGGACTCTGTTGCAGCTCTTAATAGTTTGAATTCAACTGAAACAATAAGAGAGGATTTATATAAAGAGATATCCATGATAATGTTAAATATAGAGAGAATTGGAATTAATCTTCAGTTTTGTTGGGTTCCAGCTCATACTGGCGTGGAGGGCAATGAGATAGCAGATTTGACTGCAAAGAATGCACTGAAATTAAAGGACGAGGAAATAATGAAAGTCCCATTTGGTAAAGGTGAGGCCAAATCATTAATTAAAACAAAAGTGAGAGAATCATGGCAGAAAAAGTGGGACATTGATAACAAAGGGCGATATTATTATAATATTCAGAAATCGATTAACGTCAAGGCTTTTAAAGGGAAATGCAGAAGAGAAGAAGTGATTATATCAAGATTAAGACTTGGACATACTGGTTTAAAATCAACCCTGTTTTTAATGGGAAAATGCATATCAGATAATTGTGATGACTGTAATGTTCCAGAAAATGTGGAGCATATCATTGAGGTGTAAAAAATATAATGCAGAAAGGAGGATCTTGCAAGATAAGATATATGAGTTGGAACAAGAATGGAGTTTTAAGGGGATTTTGGGGGCAGATGAGAAAATGTGTGAATGTAGTAAGGCTCTCTTTAATTTTCTTAAAGATACAGGGTTAGAGTACAGTATGTAGGAATTTTTTATTTTTTTGTATGATTATAACTATGTTAAGTACATGAAGCCCTGAAGTTGCACACCCCGGTACAGTAGGTGGCGGTATGCACCTGAACAAGTTGGTTGCGACCCGCCAATAAAACCAGAGAGAGAGGGAGAGAGAGAGTTTGTGTTTGTCAGGTCTACTCGTTCTCTACGTGTGTTGGCTCAAGCTCCTATTCTGGATTATCTCCTGTGTTTCGTGATTAAAGACTGTTAAACGTTTCCTCGTGACTCCAGTGTGTTCCCTCAACAGCGTGACATGACAGAAGACCTAACCCAAACAGTAACCTCCGTGTGTAATACCCTCCGTTTTGTTTCCCGTTTTTA
>NW_015656599.1:16606-17591 GCF_001515625.1 Sinocyclocheilus rhinocerous
TGTTCCCTCATGGATGCCCTCCTTCGCATGGAATATCTCCTCCTGCTGCTGGAGCAGGGGGAGAGATCGCTCGAGGACCATACTAGACTCTTCCAGCTGCTAGCTAACACCACCAGCTACCCGGACGACGCGCTCTGTGCGTTCTACAACGCAATTTAAACACCGCGTGCAGAGCGCCATCGTCCGAAGATGGTCCTCGAGCGGATTTCACCTCGTTTGTGGAGTGGATTCTGGCGAGAAATGGATCGCCTCTCATCGTCACTCCCGAGGATGATCTTGCCAGATCCACTCCGGACCCAGAGCCCAGCCCACCATCTCCCCGCTGTGCGGAGCTAAAGCCCGAGCCCACTGATGACGGAGAGCCATTTCCCGGCGCGATCTACGAGCCAGCGCAATACTGAGCGGAGGATCGCCCTGGAAGTAGAGCCCAAGCCATCAGACCAGGTGCGTGAGCTGGCTGCAACATCCATCGCGAGGGAGAAAGCCGTGGACGGTGAGAGCGTGGAGTGGAGCTCCGCCCACTGCACCGTTGCTGAGGGTGAGCTGATAATTCAACTGGGACTGCTGGACTTAGAAGGGGACCTTATTGATTGGGAAACTGAGCTGGAAGCCGATTTGCCCCCTCTCCTCTCTCCTTTGTCCTCCCTGGTCCCGTCCAGCCCTGAGGAGGCTCCCATTTCCCAGTCCAGCCAGGAGTGGGCTCTGATCCCCGAGGGCAGCCCTGAGAGCCCGGAGGCTCACAAATGCCTGCCCACCCGCCCGCTCCTGCCTCCTCCACTGCTGTCGTCGGGCAGCCCCTCTGCTCGCCCTCAGCCCACCATCAATACGGTGAGAGCGCCGCGCGTCTGCCATCCTCCAGCGTCGCCATGGCTGGAGAATCCCTCACCTCCGTCTCCAGCCTCCGAGGCCAGGACTCCGCCTTGGCCCATAGACCCAGCGGCTCCACCTCGGCTCCTAGCTCCCTCACCTCCACCGTCACCCGCCG
>NW_015656599.1:17718-21174 GCF_001515625.1 Sinocyclocheilus rhinocerous
CTCCTCTGGCTGGGCCTCGTCCCTCTGTCCCACCGGCTCCGTTGGGCTCCTTCCTCCCGCCAGCTCCACCTTGGTCCTCAGTCGCTCCGGCTCCGCCGCGGATCTCCGCCTCGGTCGCCAGAGCCCTTGGCTCCACCCTGGCCCCCCGGATCCTTGGCATCCCTCTGGCTCGTTGGCTCTCCGCCTCGGGCTCCTCCATCACCTGCTCCACCGCCGTTGGTCGGCCCCCTGGAGTCGGCGGCCATTCCTCCTCCATGGCTCCTCTCTCCGTCGGCTCCACAGTGGGCCGTCATAATGGCTGTGGCCTGGGTCCAGCTGGACTCCTCCTGCTCCAAGTCCCTCCTGTCTCCTCCCTGGTTCCTCCCTCCTTCGTCGCCTCCCTGGACTCTGTCTGCCGCCCGCCCCGTTGTTGCCTATGGTGTGAGGACGCACCTTCCGGGAGGGGGCGAAATGCCAGGATTGGACCTGTTTTCTCATGTGTTTCAGTTCCTGTTTTGCCTTATTTGGTCATGTTCCTTTCCTCGTTTAGTTTGACTACGTTCCATTGATGTCACCTGTGTTCCCCAATCATCCCCTGTATAAAAGTCCTAGTCAGTTTGTGTTTGTCAGGTCTACTCGTTCTCTACGTGTTGTAAGAATCTATAATCTGCCCCGACCCAGGTTCCACTCCACAATATATGTTTGATCATGCTCATTTCCCAAAATGGCTTAATTATTATAGAGAAGAAGAAAGTCAACAGTTATGTTGTTTCTAGACCATTTGGGATGATCACATCCTGAGCAAATGGTGACCAATTGTAGAATGGGAGAGGGTGTGGGACACCGAGAACCACCTCAGACAAAGGGGTGTCAGAACTTAATTAACAAAGACTACAGCTGTTACAACAGGAGCAACTTCATTTACATTAAGGGTAGTAAACTGTAGCTGTATAAAAGGTTTGAGTTTAGGATATTCTTGGTTCATTCCGACTCTGTTGAACCCAAGGTACTACATGTACTTTGTCACTGCTATGCTGCAATAAACATATTCATCGAGATCTTCAATGTCCTCCTCACTTTTTCTTACAGTGTGTTGGCTCAAGCTCCTATTGTAGATTATCCTCCTGTGTTTCGTGATTAAAAGACTGTTAAATGTTTCCTCGTGACTCCAGCGTGTTCCCTCAACAGCGTGACATGACAAACTGATGGTGAAATACTAAACAGATCTTAGCTCTGTCATTTCTCAAATCACTTATAAACAGAAATACTATAAACTATAATACTATAAAGTATTAGACACATTTAAACTGGATGTTTAATTGCTAACAGACGAGGAGTGTCTTCAGCTGTTTTTGAAGACTGATGGTCTCCGCAGATCAGGTTGAGTTTGCAAACGCATTTCATCGCAGAGAAACGCACTATAAACAGATGTAGATACTGTAATAAGAAAAACTGCTTCTCTGGTCAACTTAAATACAGAGCAGAATGAAAACAGAAAGCAAAGCCACTAAAGTTACGATCTTCTCTGGTCTTGATTGTGCTCCTTGTTTTTTTTTTTTTATCTAGTTCACAAAAAGACAATTGCATTCATGGCCGTGGGAACTAGGGGTGCTGCAGCACCCCACGCCGCATGCCCGGGTCTGAGACTTTCCTTGTGCCCCTCGATCATCCCCAAGATACTTACATTTTTGTGATTAATTATTTATTAAACTGACCAGAAATATATAGCCTAGTGTGGTTGTATTTTTCTTGCGCGCCGTACATCTCCCCCTCACACTGACAGAATTTCATGTGAAATGTTCATGAGATATTACCGTAGTTTTACATTCCGACATGTAAAAACCATTCACGTCCTCGTCCTTTTTATAAGCCGTTTTCCGAAGCTTTCTCGCTTCTCAAGACGTCCACCGGCAATCACATGAGCACAGCTCTTTAATTGTGCCTACTAGCGGACTTACCAAGGGGTTTACGGACAAGAGCTTTGCTGTGAAAAAATTCACAGATCAAGCTGGTGAAGATGACACCGGTTTCATTCCTCTTAAGTGCCCAACGTTTGGAGCTATAGACACTATAAAATTAAGAGTCACTATGAAAAAAAACCCTGATTTCGGCCCGAAGGACAGCGTCACCTGAATTCACAAATCATGGAGAATGATATTCGGTAGCCTATTATTTGCATGTCTATGACAGCGCACTGCGTATTTATAGTCAAAACAAATCTGAATATGAAACCGCAAACTATCTTTACTGCGGTCGTGTAAAAATTACAAAATTAATCGCCTGCGTTAACGCGCTAATTTTGACAGCACTAATATAGGCTATATAGGGTACAACGGGGCTTAAGGCGCCCCGGGGTAAAAGGCGCCTTTGATATTATTTTCATCTAAACCACTAGATGGCACAAAATCGTAGCGTAGCACTTTTCAAAACATCCGCTTTTCAAGATGCACGTGTATTTTTGTCTGATCCTTGATGTGATCGCGCGCAGCAGCGCAAAGTTGATTCTGTGCTTACTTGATCTAATATTTTATGTTTTTTAAAAATGTTGTAGATTAAAGTAGCAAATGAGAATCGCTAAAATTAATGCATATATTTTGAGACAAAGGTCTTCTTTATGATTTTCATAAAGCATATCTTTCATATGTTTAAGATAATTTAAAGCAACAGTTTTTAAATAATGAAAGAATGTGTAAAAGTATGGTATTTGGGGTAAAAAGCGCCCCTGTTGTTGGGGCTAAAGGCACAATAATTAACATGATAATTAATAGATGGCTGACTTTTCCATTTGTTGACTTGGCATGGTTCAGATGGTAAATATCATATATTATGTTGGGTGTCCATATTAGAGATAATCACCATGTTTAGAATGAAACCATCATATTTAAAAACATGATATTAATCATATCATATAATAAAATATCATTTGCTGTTACTACTGTAAATCTATATTCAATTATTATTGGATCTCCTTCAATACTTTCAGAATCTTTAAAATTATTTGTTTCTGTATTTTAAAATATATTTTTTATATTAACATATTTTAATGACAGTATATTTATTGAACAAAAATTAATTATTTTATTTTTCAAAATAAGCAGAAAATAGTACAAACTTGGATTGTTTTTAACAAGTATTAACTTCAGACATTATTAAAAAAAAAAACATTATTTTAGCTGAAGTATTTGTATCAATACAGAGTGCCTTTTACCCCATGCTGGTGGGCCTTTTACCCCGTGTGTGGCCCCTCTTACCCCCTCATACATTTATAAGATTTTTAAACAAAATAAACAACTTGAATGATTTATTTTCACACAAAATATGTTGCTCCATTAATGTTCAATACAACTTATATATTTTGTCTGCAATTATACATTTTAGGCGCAGTGAAAAGCACATTTTTTCTTAAGGGGTCCCTTTAGCCCCGTTGTACCCTATATATATATATATATATATATATATGTGTGTGTTTGTGTGTGT
>NW_015656599.1:21536-31709 GCF_001515625.1 Sinocyclocheilus rhinocerous
CCCCTGCTGTTGGGGCTAAAGGTGCACAGTAATTAACATGATTATTAATAGATGGCTGACTTTTCCATTTGTTGACATGACATGGTTAGATTCAGATGGTAAATATCATATATTATGTTGGGTGTCCATATTAGAGATAATCACCATGTTTAGAATGAAACCATCATATTTAAAAACATGATATTAATCATATCATATAATAAAATATCATTTGTTGTTACTACTGTAAATATATATTCAATTATTATTGGATCTCCTTCAATACTTTCAGAATCTTTAAAATTATTTGTTTCTGTATTTTAAAATATATTTTTTATATTAACATATTTTAATGACAGTATATTTATTGAACAAAAATTAATTATTTTATTTTTCAAAATAAGCAGAAAATAGTACAAACTTGGATTGTTTTTAACAAGTATTAACTTCAGACATTATTAAAAAAAAAAACATTATTTTAGCTGAAGTATTTGTATCAATACAGAGTGCCTTTTACCCCATGCTGGTGGGCCTTTTACCCCGTGTGTGGCCCCTCTTACCACCTCATACATTTATAAGATTTTTAAACAAAATAAACAACTTGAATGATTTATTTTCACACAAAATATGTTGCTCCATTAATGTTCAATACAACTTATATATTTTGTCTGCAATTATACATTTTAGGCGCAGTGAATAGCACATTTTTTCTTAAGGTGGGCCTTTAGCCCCGTTGTACCCTAAAGCTATTTTTTGTGTTAAATGAGAAAGTATCAAATAAAATTAACAGAGTTTTTTGTTTTGCACTACACATAGCTGTCATTGAAAATACTTATTTCACATTAACATTTAGGCTACAACAGCCTAACATAAACTATGGAACATAAAAGAAGATAATTTGAGAAACATCTCAGTATTTTTTGTTCATACAATGAAAGTCATTGGTAACCAAAAGAGCTTTGTTACCAACAGTCTTCAAAATACCTTATTTTATGTTCCACAAAAGAAAGGTTTGAAACGACATGAGGGTGAGTAAATGATGACATAATTTAAATGTTTTGGGTGAAATATCCCTTTAATGTTTTTATTTTATCATTATTATTATTATTTTTAATTAAATTATACTCTAAATAAGAAACTAAATCTGCCAGCAGGTGGCGGTAAATATCTTTGATTATCTATTCAGAAATGAAGTGAACGACTCTCAATGCATCTCAATGTTCAAACTATCCATCCTAAATAGTATGTGAGATTAGAATAAGTGTGTCCCAAAGCATAGTATGTTGAAAAGAGTATGTCAAAAGTTCCCGGATGGTCTACTATTTCAGGTCGATTTTTGAAGTGTGGATCCGTGCACACACTCTAATGGCTAAAATTGCCCACAATCCATTGCGCTTTGGCGAAGGATTCGGTCCAGAACTACAAACACGAATAAAACACGTTAAAAACTACAAACATGGGGTCTACTATTTCAGGTCGATTTTTGAAGTGTGGATCCATGCACACTCTTATGATTAATATTGCCCACAACCCATTGCGCTTTGGCAAAGGATTCGGTTCAGAACTACAAACACGAATAAAAAGCGTTAGAAAATACAAACATGGCAGATGTGCGCGACCGATGGTTAAATAGAGATTAGATAAAGGGGATTTGAGTTACTAATAATCAACATTTAACTACAACTAATTACAGTATATTTGTTGTGCAACAACAATGTGAACTTTTATAAACATCCGTTTGGCCATTAACTTTTAAATGCATCATTATGCATAAAATATGAGCAGAGTTCTCAGCATGAAAGACCCGCGACTGGCAGATCAATGTGCTACTTCTTTTCTCTCCAATACGGTAGGAAGTTAAATTAAATGCAATGTGGAGGATGTTAACTGTGACAAGATGATTGACAGGCCAGATTACAGTGACGGGGTGCATGTATCTATGCGACAGTGCGTCCATTAAAGACGCAGTTGTGTGACGTGATAGTATGTCCCAAAGCTTGCCTGCTCTTCTACTACACACTCAAAAGAGTACATACTTTAAGGGCGTAGTATAAGTAGGCACATTGGGACACAGCATATCTTTATGAATGGGCCTTTGAATCATTGGTTCACACGATTTGTTCAGAAACTAAACACCACTGTGTTGCTTGGAGACACGCAACAGTTCTGCTAAGGCTTTAAAGGAAACATGTTCTCTTCTAAATTGAGGAAAATCCATATTATTGTGTTTAAAATATAACACAATATCAGCTTCTTATTTACTGAACTGCTGTATAAAATCACATTTAAACTCGTGATATTCGGGACAAAATCAGCACTCGTGTGATAGGCCTACTGCTCTCGCTGCTCGTGTGATATCGCTTATGATATAAATATGAGACAAAAACACATACACGGGCATTTTTACACCAATATCTTGGATTTTAGGGCATAACTGCATTTATGGAGTTGTTGCCCTGCATAATTTTTGTCAACAGTCAATTGTATGAAATGTAAGATGATGTAAGGTCTGGGGGCGGGGCCAGTGCATTAACTGCTTTAAAATATTTTAATCGCGTTATTTTTTTATAACTAATTAATTAAGTTAAAGGCACAATATGTAATTTTCGCCGCTAGAGGGCGCGTATTCAAAATAAACAAATAGACAAAGGCATAGTTTGATGACGCCGTGACTGAGTGTGGAATCATGGGAGTTGTCGTCTTCATCCCCACAGCCGATGCAATCCGACGGGACTTGGGCAGAAATCATGTTCATGGATGAGCATGAGCTAATGATTTATTAACATGGTAGAATGAAGCAGGGTGAGGCTGAAAGCCGTCGAAGCGAAACGAGGCGCTGAACGAGCGCGACACACGGCTCCAAAGCAGCGGAGCTTTTATCACGCCACAGTTGAACGCTTCCACTTCTTCCGGTCGTGCGTATGTGGGGGAAAATAAGCAGCGCTGTTTTATCATACTAGATACATTTGAAAGTTCTGATATTATAATGCTACTCTGTGTGGTCGTCATCGGTCTATTAAAACGCACAACATATTAAAGCGTCTTTGGTGTTTTCCAGAAATGGAGGGGTTATGACGTCATTGGCAGGCGACACAATTACACTATGGACACGCTCCGTGTCACTAGTTAAAATTGCTTATTTCTCTGGATTTAAACATTCTTCGAAACATTTGGAATAATGTAAGTACACAAGTCAGCAAAATATATAACACTGTTCTAGTGGTTTTTGGATATTTTAATAAAAAAAATCGTACCTATTGTGCCTTTAACGCGTTAAACTGACAGCCCTAATATATATGTATGTATATATATATATATATATATATAACTATTTGAAAATAAAAACATTAAATGAAATAAATTATATAAAACTTTCAGCTTGTTGCCAAGGCAACATTTCTAATTTCCATTTAGTTTAAATTGAAGTACTAAAATAATTAAAACTAATAATGAAAACTTGATAAAAATGATATTGACATATTTAAAAAAACAAACAAACAATGACAGACTTAAACTACTTCAGTCTGTGTGCATTGAATTTATTTAATACACGAGTTTCACAATTTGAGTTGAATTACTGAAATAAATGAACTTTTCCACGACATTCTAATTTATTGAGATGCACCTGTATATATATATACGCTAGTTTTGCCTTTAAGCATTTAGTGTATTTTATTGTGAAATTTCAGTGTGTGATTGTGATCACATTGTGATCTTTCCTGGAGCACTTCTATGGGTTGTGTGCAATACTGTTAGTTTTGTAACCTAGTGAATATCTATTTAATGATAAGGGTGTTGCTGATGGCGTTTTTTTTTTTTCACTCACTTAGGCTACTCAGTCCTTGTGTTTAGGCTATATACTGTACCCCTTGTTTAGTTCAGTCTCTTGTCAGTTCTTGTTTGTTATAGTGGTTTGTGTTGTATTATACCGGTTGCCTGTGATCTGCTTTGAGTTGTTTAGCTAATACATTTGTTTAGCTAATTTATTCGTCAAATCTCCTGCAGTCTCCTTCGTGTACACAACCACATGTGACACCAGTCTATTTATTGTCCTTTGATCGATCAGTTTATTATAGTGTATCCGTGTGTCATGCATTGTTAGTGACTTCATCTGTGTATTATCTTTACTTTTGTCTTTCATAAACCGTTGCACGTCAATAACAGTGATGCCTTGTGGCTGTCCATGACATGTTAAACACCTGATACTTTGCATAAAGTATTTAAAGTGTTCAAGCATGACAGCACAGCATGAGAGTAAAACTACACTGCGGGTCCAACAGAAAACCCACAGCCTGTAAGTATTTATTTATTTTTTGCAGAAAAAGAGGGGTCATAGAAAGAGTGGAACATGGTCACAAAAACTTTTATTGAATTAATTTCATTACTCCTTCTGACACGAGTATTATTTCAGAGCAACCACCTCTAAATGTCATATAAAATACAAGTTATGGTTGGCTGTCACCACATTTGATTTGACAGCCAAAATGTATTATTTTAATGTGATTATTTATCATTTTAATAAAATAGGCCTACATTTGCACTATAATGTCTTTGTTCTTATTGTTTTACAGCAAAATGAACACTCTTTTAACAAAAATGATGCTTGTGTCTTGTCTGGACATTTATATTTAAGTGTTTCCTGTGTTATGTTTTGTAGTCAGTTTGCTGTGCAGTTTCTGTACTGAGTTGGAATGTAAATGGGACGTCCTTGATTGTTTGTGAGGGAGGTCTACATGTACAGTAAGAATATAATGAAGTGGTTGTTTTGAGAATAGCAGGTTTGATTTTGTCTTCTTCCGAGAGGGTGTGGAATTACTCGATCTTGTTTCGTTTAAGTTTTATTTGATCTGGCAATTAGGGCTGAACAGATTCCATTTGCTTTCCGGTAGGTGATTTTCTTTTGAACAACTGGATAATTATGGAAGATTTTTTTGTTATGAATGTTTTGGAGTTTACAATGAAGTTTTGTTAATGTGCGTTCCTCTGGATTAATTAAGCATTCATGTCATTGTGTATTTTAAAATCATTAATATAAATCAAATGCAATATACTGAGATATGGCCAAAGAAATGAGGGATAAAAACTTTTTAAATGAGAAAATCAGTCATTTGTTTACAAATTAAAAAATGCAGCTAAAAGGTATTTATACATTCCCTTAGAATCAAACCCATGGCATTGGCCTTGCTAGAAACATATACAGTTTTAAACTACAATAACAAATGAATAGTTAATACTATATAATATTTAATATAATAATTGTCCCAGTGTACCATGTGTTAAACTGCACTTCTGCCGTTTTATGCAGTTCCAAAACTGTGTATTTTCCAGTCTGTGTTTAAGTTTTATGTCAGATAGGTTCATTTTAATTACAGCATCTGTCTCTATTGAATCTATTCCTAGTTTTAACAAAACTATACAAAGTACAGGTGGAGGTGGGCACTGCATTCCAGTTAACCAAACTTTACACGTTTGAGCTTGTTCTAGTCATGCTTCAACCCCTGGGTGGAGTCAAAATATCTTTAAATGTTGCAACACTCAAGTACAGTATCAATATATAAGGAATTTTACTTTGCATATGTGTTTTATGTTGAGTAGGGTAGAGTGGGGTAAAAGGCAGTGACTGTGTAGTTCTGACGTCACCTTTTTATGGAAGTCACAATGGTTCGTGAAAAGACACAGCTACTTTATGCAGGCTGTGTGCATTTGTCTGTGGATTGACTGTTTTAAAACTTATATGGTAGTTACATAGCTCTTAGACCTCAGTTATCATGAAAAAAACCAGGAAATTTCAGTTTTAACAATATGGGACCTTTAAGGGGGGCGTTTCCCCCCACTCTACCCTATCTTATTTCATACATCTTTTATGGCTCATATAGTATGATATAATGAGAACATGGAGTTTATACTTCAGAAGAAGAAAAAACACCTTAAAAATATACAGTTTGGTGCAGTTTCTGATATTTATATGGAAAATAAAATCCTGAGCTAAAATGTACTAATTATTTCACCACTAGAGGGTGATGTGCACTGTGATGAGTATATGTACCTGTTCACATGATATTAACCTTCCCTTGAGGTTGTATTGGACAGGTACGGGTGGCGGGAACATATGGTGCTTCATTTCATACAGTGCAAGAAAGTGAACCAGAGGCAGTGTCACATCTCTGTTCTCACAGACTCCTTTGTTGAAGTTTATTTTGTTCTGTTGTTCCTGACCTCAGTTCCTGTGTTTAGTTCCTCTTTAATTTCTAATGTGTTCATTTGTTCCTTTGGTTACTGATTATGTTCCTCACCGGTGTCTAATCACATCATCCTGTGCATTTATACTCCTGAGTTTGTTCTGTCGTATATTGTCTTGGTTTAAATACAAGCTGTTATGCTGTCTTTTGTTTCTCCTGTGCAAATTGATATTTGATATTCAGTCTTCTATCTATGCTCTCCTTCTTCATCCCTGCTGCACCAGAAAGTTAACCTCCAAAAATAACATAATTCAGCGTAATCTGAATCATAGCACACTATATTGTAATGTAGACATTTATTGCTTAGAAAATACCAAGATCACAGCATTTTAATTATATTGGAGATGTTCCTGAAGTTCTGCATTATGTACCTTGTGCTATACAGCGGTACGACCAACAGAGGGAGCCAATGTTACATTTAATAGTAGAGAAACACACACCCACTAAAAAAAATTGATTCCTGATATTGTGGAGGGATATTTATTTATTTATTTGTTTATTGTGAAATGGTGTTAGTAATATTATTTCCTGAATTTGGAATATGGAGCCTATGGCACAACTTACCCCAAAGCATCTTACACACTTTACACTACAGCTACCTATTGGGGGGAAATGCTTCATCTTATTCACGAGACCAAATAATTTTGATGGTACTAAAAGCTACTTTGGCAATTCATGAAAATGTGCAGCAAAAATAAAAAGGGAATAATAATGTATGTCTGCTTACCTCCCCTACTCCCTTTTGTCAAACAGACTAGGGCTTTGTTTTTGGGACCATATACTTTTCAAATGTTTGGGATACTTCACCACTTAAACTTACAACAGTTTTTACTGAAGTCCACCGCGAGACAGTTGACGCCTCGTGGTACCATCACAGAGAGGCTCAAAATCACTTTCCAGAACATTCTCTTTCACCATTCCTGGCTGGTGGAATGATCTTCCCACCCCTATCCAGAATGCTGAATCCTTGACAATTTTCAAGCGACAGCTGAAAACGTCTCCAGGTTACGCATGTAACCATGGTTCCCCGAGGGAACGAGACGCTGCGTCGAAACGCTTTGGGAACGCCTTCAGCGTGACCACGCTCTGAATCACATATGAAATCAGTCCAATGGATGGGCGAGACGTCACAGGCGAGGTGACGTAGTAACCAGGACGCTTAAAAGCACGTGTGGTGGATACAGCGGCAGCTTCTGGGAAATGAAGTAAGCGCTCGCAGGAATGCCTGGAAGTATGGCACTGAGATGCAGCGTCTCGTTCCCTCGGGGAACCATGGTTACATGCGTAACCTGGAGACGTTCCCCTTCAGGAACTCGAGCTGCGTCGAAACGGTTTGGGAACGAGTATGCCCATGCCGCCAGACTTACAAATCCCTGCCTAGTGTGGAAGAGCACAGCTAAGGCGAGATAAAGGAGCAAGGAGTGGTGCAGAATGCAGGTAGGCACCTGACAAAGTAGGCAAAGACATCCCGCCCAATGCCAACTTCAGGAGTGAGCCTTGACCCCAAACGGAGAGGGGAGATCAGAGGACTCGAGGCTATGGTATAGCATCCTGATCCACCGCTTAGCATAAGCTTCTCTGCCTCAGCGCACCGTGGAGGAAACATGTAACCAGGGGTGTCTGCCCACTGACTGGCCACCGTCTGCCCACTGGTCTTGAGTCACCACTGTAGGGGTCTCATGTACAGCAGGCCAAGATATATCACATTGGACGCAGCTGCCATCAGACCCAGCAGTTTTTGAACTGCTTGATAGTGAGTGACAGGCCTTCTCTCACTCTCCCTACTGCAGTGAGGATCGACTCGATCCGAGCAGGAGACAGACGTGCCTGCATCATGGTTGCATCCCACACCACGCCCAGATAAGTGGTTCTCTGTAATGGAGAAAGCACACTTTTCTTGGTGTTAAGCCTTAACCCTAGCTCTTTCATGTGAGCGAGAACGACATCTCAATGCTGAACCGCCATCTGCTCAGACTGAACTAATATCAACCAATCGTCAATGTGGTTGAGTATGCGGATGCCCTGGAGTCACAGAAGAGCCAGAGCAGCATCCACACACTTCGTGAAAGTGCGGAGTGAGAGTGCAAGGCCGAAGGGAAGAACCCGATATTGGTAGGCTTTTGCCCCCAAAAGCCACCTCAGGAACTTCCTGTGATGGGGAAGGATGGAGATGGGCCGACCTCTAGGAGTGGAGGCCTCAGCATAACGACTCTATAAAGCGAGAGGAGGCATCTACACCCCACGCTAGCTTAAACTCATAACTGTCTTAGCGGAGCTCTAGCGAGCGGAGGCCTCAGAAACTCTCTGTAGTGAGAGGAGGCCTGACGACACTCGCAGAAAATAGCCACTCTTGGAGAGGAGGCCTCAACATGACAACTCTCTAAAGTGAGAGGAGGCCTCTTGCCGCGCAACCCTCCATTCTTCTTTGGAACGATGTAGTACCAGCTGTAGAACCCGGACTCCCTGTCAAGAGGAGGGACCACCTCCATGGCCTCCTTTCTCAAGAGAGTGTTTACTTATTGTTCCATTACCAGAGCCTGCTCGGGGCCCCACCAGAGTGGGAATCACCCCGTTGAACTGAGGTGGAAGAGAACCATGCTGGATTCTGTAGACTCTCTCTACAGTGTGCAGCACCCACCAAGACACATTTGGCAATAGTTTCCACATTGCCAAATAGTCTACTAAGGTAATCAGTCTCTCGAGACTGACCTCTGATGTAAACAGAGTGGCTAGGTCGGTGCCCTGAAGCGGCGAACCGGCAGGGGACGGCCGAACTATCTACTCTAGAGACCTCCGAAAAGGTAGCGAGCCTCTTAGTACAGCTACGTTCCCGGGCGGTGACTGAGAGAAACGCTCGCCGGAGACTGCTGCGCCCTGAAGCACCGTGAGTGGCAGGGTTGGCAGACCGATCTCCTGAGGGCACTGAGGAGAGACGGGCACCGCGTAATGCGGTGTACACCACTCTTCCCCAGAAGGGCCTGCCCTCCGAGGTCCTGAGCCATGGCATCAGGACTCTCATAGCTGAAGTCTCCTATTGAAAACGACGGTCCTCAGACCCGTGTCATCTCCTAGGAAGACTAGACTGATAGAACCAGAGGCTGCTCGGGGCAGGACCCAATGAGGGGCTCCCACGCTCAATATCAATCTCCTCGGAGAAAAATAGCTGCAGCAGCGAGCTTTCACTCAGAGGGGGAAGAACGGGCTTCCGAGCCTCGAGATAGAGCGCTGGATCTAGGGAGTGCAGGCGGAGAAAGGGCGAGCTGTCTCCAACCCATCCGCTAGATCCACGTGCGATCCCCGCGATCTGAATCGCTGCCGTGCCTCAGCAATAGCGGGACCGAACCGCAAGCTCGCAAGCACGGACACACTCCTCGGAGCGTGCCCGGCGGGAGCAGAGCATTCAGCGGGGAGAAGCACAATCAGCCCCTTATTTCCGAGAGCTGACTGCCCCGTCCGCCAGTTCATGTGCGATCCCCGCGATCTCAATCGCCGCCATGCCTCAGCAGCAGTGGGACCGGAACCGCAAGATCACAGGCACGGACACACTCCTCGGAACGTGCCTGGCGAGAGCGGAGCATTTAACAGCGGGAAAAGCACAATAAGCCCCCTCTTTTTTTCTCGAGAGCTGACTGCGCAAGTTCCGCTCCCCATTAATGCTGCTCATTATAATATTAGGCATAATATGCTTGTGTAACTGATGCTTGTGCAACTGGCGAGCGGTAGCGAGCCTCTTAGTACCGCTACATTCCCGGGCGGTGAATGAGAGAAGCGCTCGCCGGAGACAGCTGCAACTTGAAGCACCGTGAGTGGCAGGGTTGGCAGACCGATCTCCTGAGGGGCACTGAGGAGAGACGGGCACCGTGTGATGCGGTGTACACCGCTCTTTCCCAGAGGGGCCTGCCCTCCAAGGTCCTGAGCCATAGCATCAGGACCCTCACAGCTGAAGTCTCCTATT
>NW_015656599.1:31794-33328 GCF_001515625.1 Sinocyclocheilus rhinocerous
GCATAATATGCTTGTGTAACTGATGCTTGTGCAACTGGCAAGCTCATCGACACCCTCCATATCAACCTCCTCGGTGAAAGACAGGCGGAGCATTGAGCCCTCTCCCCAGGGGGGAAGAACCGCAGCGCGGGCTTCCGAAACCCCGAGAGCGGGCGCCGGATCTGGAAGCGGGGCCGGCGCCGCGAGAAACGCTCCCTCGAGCGCTGACTCTGCATGCTTCGCTCCCAAGCAGACAACACACAAAACTGTGTGTGTCCCCACCCGAAATATAGCGTGGGCAGGGAGGAACACACAGCCTGAACGCTGCCTGCTCGCCCAAATGCTTCTTTTGACTGAAGCTTTGACATAATGGAGCTTATAAGTGGACAAACAACACTAAATAAGACTCACAACAGATAGCGACTGACACACACACAGAGCGCTTGCTGAATGACAGAAAGCAGCCGCAGTATCCGCCGCACGTGCTTTTAAGCGTCCTGGTCACTACGTCACCTCGCCCGTGATGTCTCGCCCATCCATTGGACTGATTACATATGTGATTCAGAGCATGGTCACGCTGAAGGCATTCCCAAAGCGTTTAGATGCAGCTCGAGTTCCCTCGGGGAACTCATCTCTTTCGACGCTACTTGACTTCATCCTAAAAAAAAATGTCTTTCCCTTTATTTATTCCTTCCCTTTCTAGCTTGTACTTATTTGAACAATGCCTAAAACTTGGTATTACAAGCACTTCCTGTGTCTGTTTGCCTCTTTAAGAAGAATTGCTTTTTGTATTCCCCAATTGTAAGTCGCTTTGGATAAAAGCGTCTGCAAAATGACTAAATGTAAATGTCATAAATATCATTAAGTTTTTGGGAAGTCACACCACATGACATTTTTAAGTACAATGTAAAAACATGTATGTACACAATAAGTGCATTGTACCAAACGATTAATTTAAATGTAAGTACATAGTAGTTAAGGCCACTTAATATAAAGTGGGACCCTGAATTTTATATAATCAATGAACAATTCTGAGTTAGACTGTAATATCTGTTTCAAAAACTTGCAACTGAAAAAGTAAACACTGAATGTTTACCATTCTATTCAAGACAAAATAATTGTAGGCCGTTTTATCATAAATAGAACTCAGGAATGGGGAAAAAAGCCAGCAGCGCATAATGCCAGAATTGTACATAAAATAAATATTTTTATATATCGCACTTGTTTGACTTGCGATAAGTTAGTGTGTGCCTGTGCTGTGGATGAAAAAAATAAATAAAGACAGAAGCAGATGTGAGATGGTTTGGTAATGGTTTAAAAACCAAATAAATAAAACCAAAAGATCAAAATATATATATTTTTTAATAATAATAATAATAATAATAATTCATTACATTTATATAGCGCTTTTCTAGGCACTCAAAGCGTTTTACATTGTCAGGGGGTATCTCCTCATCCACCACCAGTATGCAGCATCCACCTGGATGATGCGACGGCAGCCATAGTGCGCCAGAACGCCCACCACACACCAGCTTATTGGTGGAGAGGAGACAGA
>NW_015656599.1:33405-34900 GCF_001515625.1 Sinocyclocheilus rhinocerous
ATTTTTAATGACCACAGAGAGTCAGGACCTTGGTTTAACGTCTCATCCGAAGGACGGTGCTTTTTGACAGTATAGTGTCCCCGTCACAAATAAAAAGATTTATGAGGATAATGATGTGATGGACGTTTACAGGGAAATAAATTCGGACGATGGCAGTAGTGCAAGCACGTGTTTCAAGTGACAAAACGTGTTCACAGTACTGTCTCTCCTTATTGCAGTTTGCTTTTAGCACCCCCTACCAAGGGGTGCACCCATTCGACCAGCAGCTGCACGAAAAGGCAGTGACGGGAAGTGATTAATTTTTGCGATCCGGTTCTTTTGAACAGTTTGCTTCTAAGAACCAGTTCAAAAATTGACGACGCTATTATTGTATCCACAAGTCTCGAAATACACTAAACTATACTGAAATAAAGTCATATGTACTTATTGCTTTTTCTAATTTAATGTATGGGACGTTTGGGAAGATAATAATATGGGTAGTGATCACTATATAATTTTATGTAAGGTAGGGATGAGTGTAATAGAATATAATGTGATTTTTGCACCAAGATGGAGATTTAATAAAGCAAACTGGGAAGCATACACAACTAAGTGAGGTAGAACTAACAGCAGTAGAACCAAATATGATGGAAAACATAGATGAATGTAATGGGAAAATATGTAAAGTATTGTATGATGTAACTAATAATATTATAGGAAAAAAGGGACAATGTAAAAAGAGGAAAGCAGTTCCTTGGTGGACAGAACAATGTAGTAATGCGGTACATAATAGGAATGAATAAAGCATTCAGAAAAATCAAAAAGACTAATTTATTTGAAGATTTTATTAAATATAAGAAAGCACAAGCTGAAGTTAGAAGAATAGTCCGAGCAGCTACAAAAAAGTACTGGAGAGATTGGTGTAATACAATAGGAGAAGATATTGACATAAGTGAAGTATGGGGATCAATTAGGAAAATGGGAGGAATTTATAGAAATCAAACTCTTCCAGTTTTAAAAAATGATGAAGGAAGAATAGCTGTGACAGATAATGAAAAAGCTGAAATGCTGGCTAAAGTATTTGTTAAAGTCCATAGTGATGGTAATGTATCAGAGGATATTAAAAAGTGTAGAAACCAGAACAAGAATCAGCACCCAGATGTGATGATGAAAATAAGTCCTTCTGGAGAAACTTTAGACGCAGATTTTACTATGTATGAATTAAAGATGGTTCTAGGGGGAGTTAAACATACATCTCCTGGAAGAGATGATACATGTTATGCAATGATTCAACATTTATCAGATAGATCTTTAGAAATTATTTTAAATCTTTTGAACGATATCCCTTCTTCGTGGAAACATGGAATAATAGTACCAGTAGGCAAACCTGAAAAGGACAAATCCAGTCCAATTAATTATAGGCCAATTGCATTAACTTCTAATTTATGTAAACTGATGGAAAAAATTATCATACATAGACTAAACTATATATTGGAAATAAAAGGTCTTATATCGC
>NW_015656599.1:35103-46289 GCF_001515625.1 Sinocyclocheilus rhinocerous
AAAATTATAATTCATAGACTAAATTATATATTGGAAATAAAAGGTCTTATATCGCCATATCAGAGCGGATTTAGGGCTGGTCGGAATACAATGGATGGTGTTTTAAGTCTAGAAGCCGATATCAGGAAAGCTCAGGCAAATAAAGAAGTATTGGTAGGGGTTTTATTTGATATTGAGAAAGCCTATGATATGCTTTGGAAAGAGGGACTTTTAATAAAACTTAAATGTATGGGAATTGGAGGAAAATTATACATCTGGATTATGGATTTCCTTCTTGAAAGAACAATACAAGTTAGGAGTATTCTAAGACACATACGAGATAATGGAACTCCTCAAGGAAGTGTATGCAGCCCAATATTTTTTAATATTATGATTAATGATATTTTTAGTAATTTTAAAGGAGGCATTGGAAGGGCATTATTTGCAGATGATGGGGCAATATGAAAAAGAGAATGTAATATCGCATGTGTGTCTCAAAGATTACAAAAAGCAGTAGATAAAGTGGAGGTATGGGCAAATAATTGGAGCTTTAGATTATCTGTGGCTAAATTATATGTTTCACAAAAGGGAAAAATGTACCAAAGGTTAAGTTGAAGTTGTACAAACAGGAGCTGGAGCAAGTCTCAGTAGTTAAATATCTCGGTGTATGGATGGAATCTAGATTGAAATTTCCAATGCATGCTAAAAAACTGATCAAGAAATGTAAAACAGGAGTAAATATTTTATGATGTCTATCTGGGGTAGAATGGGGAGCTTGTAGATTGTCTTTGAAAATAATTTATTGTACATTTAATCAGACCAAGTTTAGATTATGGAAGTATTATTTACGGATTTGCATCTAAAACCACACTCAAAAAGATTGAAACTATACAGAATCAAGCTCTTAGAATATGTTGTGGTGCGTTCAAAACATCTCCCATTGCAGCCATGCAGGTAGAAGTTGGGGAAGAAGGGACAATGTAAAAAGAGGAAAGCAGTTCCTTGGTGGACAGAACAATGTAGTAATGCGGTACATAATAGGAATAAAGCATTCAGAAAAATCAAAAAGACTAATTTAATTGAAGATTTTATTAAATATAAGAGAGCGCAAGCTGAAGTAAGAAGAATAGTCCGAGCAGCTAAAAAGAAGTACTGGAGAGATTGGTGTAATTCAATAGGAGAAGATATTGACATAAGTGAAGTATGGGGATCAATTAGGAAAATGGGAGGAATTTATAGAAATCAAACTCTTCCAGTTTTAAAAACTGATGAAGGAAGAATAGCTGTGTCAGATAATGAAAAAGCTGAAATGCTGGCTAAAGTATTTGTTAAAGTCCATAGTGATGATAATGTATCAGAGGATATTAAAAAGTGTAGAATCCAGAACAAGAATCAGCACCCAGATGTGATGATGAAAAGAAGTCCTTCTGGAGACACTTTAGACGCAGAATTTACTATGTATGAATTAAAGATGGCTCTAGGGGGAGTTAAACATACATCTCCTGGAAGAGATGATATATGTTATGTAATGATTCAACATTTATCAGATAGATCCTTAAAAATTATTTTAAATCTTTTTAACAAGGTATGGAATGCAGGAAAGATTCCTTCTTCGTGGAAACATGGAATAATAGTACCAGTAGGCAAACCTGGAAAGGACAAATCCAATCCAATTAATTATAGGCCAATTGCATTAACTTCTAATTTATGTAAACTGATGGAAAAATGATCATACATAGACTAAATTATATATTGGAAATAAAAGGTCTTATATCGCCATATCAGAGTGGATTTAGGGCTGGTCGGGATACAATGGATGCTGTTTTAAGCCTAGAAGCCGATATCAGGAAAGCTCAGACAAATAAAGAAGTATTGGTGGGGGTTTTATTTGATATTGAGAAAGCCTATGATATGCTTTGGAAAGAGGGACTTTTAATAAAACTTAAATGTATGGGAATTGGAGGAAAGTTATATAATTGGATTATGGATTTCCTTCTTGAAAGAACAATACAGGTTAGGGTAGGAGTAGAGTATTCTGAGACATACACAATAGACAATGGAACTCCTCAAGGAAGTGTATGCAGCCCAATATTTTTTAATATTATGATTAATGATATTTTTAGTAATTTTAAAGGTGATATTGGAAGGGCATTATTTGCTGATGACGGGGCAATATGGAAAAGAGGACGTAATATTGCATGTGTGTCTCAAAGATTACAAAAAGCAGTAGATAAAGTGGAGGTATGGGCAAATAATTGGAGCTTCAGATTATCTGTGGCTAAAACTCAAGTTATATGTTTCACAAAAGGGAAAAATGTACCAAAGGTTAAGTTGAAGTTGTACAAACAGGAGCTGGAGCAAGTCTCAGTAGTTAAATATCTCGGTGTTTGGATGGAATCTAGATTGACATTTGCAATGCACATTAAAAAAATTATTAAGAAATGTAAAACAGGAGTAAATATCTTACGATGTCTATCTGGGGTAGAATGGGGAGCTTGTAGATTGTTTTGAAAATAATTTATTGTACATTTAATCAGACCAAGTTTAGATTATGGAAGTATTATTTACGGATTTGCATCTAAAACCACACTCAAAAAGATTGAAACTATACAGGATCAAGCTCTTAGAATATGTTGTGGTGCGTTAAAAACATCTCCCATTGCAGCCATGCAGGTAGAAGTTGGGGAAGTTCCTTTATTCCTTCGTAGGTATAAAATAAGAATGAATTATTGGGTTCATTTAAAAGGACATAAAGAGAGTCATCCAGTAAAGGGTGTGATTGAAGAATGCTGGGAGCATGGAAACAAAAACATTAAAAAAATTTGGATGGATTGCTAAAAGGGAAGCACAAGTTGTTGGTATTGCAGACTGTGATGTTAGCCCAACTGTGATATTATCCAGTATACCACCGTGGATTTTTCCTATGCCAATAGTAGATTCTCAAATACAAATAAAAATGAAGAATGAGAAAGATACCCCTAAAAACATTATTGCACAGCAGTATTTAGATCAGACGTATTCATCATGGTTACATATACTGTATATATATACTGATGGTTCTAAAGACCCTATCTCTGGTAGAACAGCTGCTGCAGTATTTATTCCAACGTTTCAAACTAGTATTAATAAGAAAAGAATAACTGATCACATATCCGTGTATACAGCATAATTAATTGCCATGGTGGTAGCACTCCAGTGGGTAGAGGATGTAAAACCAAGGTTAGTAGTAATATGTTCTGACTCTTATGCAGCAATATTGAGCCTTGCAAGTGGAGTAAAATCATCAAGGCAAGACATTATATATGAGATTCTTGCAAGTTTGTTAAGAATAAGTAATGTAAGCTTAATAACATTTTTGTGGGTTCCCGCTCATGTGGGAGTGGAGGCTAATGAAGTGGTTGATAAGCTTGCTAAGCAAGCTCTTATACACTCAGAAATAGATATTCAAGTGACTCTTAGCAAAAATGAGGTTAAAGGGAAAATTAAAGAATTCATAAACAAAAAATGGCAAGAAGTATGGAACTGTGATAGCAAGGGCAGACAAATGTATAATATTCAGCAGTAGATTATGGAAGTATTATTTACGGATTTGCATCTAAAACCACACTCAAAAAGATTGAAACTATACAGAATCAAGCTCTTAGAATATGTTGTGGTGCGTTCAAAACATCTCCCATTGCAGCCATGCAGGTAGAAGTTGGGGAAGCTCCTTTATTCCTTCGTAGGTATAAATTAAGAATGAATTATTGGGTTAATCTAAAAGGACATAAAGAGAGTCATCCAGTAAAGGGTGTGATTGAAGAATGCTGGGAGCATGGAAACAAAAATATTAAAAGCTTTGGATGGATTGCTAAAAGGGAAGCACAAGTTGTTGGTATTGCAGACTGTGATGTTAGCCCTACTGTGATATTGTCCAGTATACCACCGTGGATGTTTCCTATGCCAATAGTCGATTTTCAAATACAAATAAAAATTAAGAATGAGAAAGAAACCCCTAAGAACATTATTGCACAGCAGTATTTAGATCAGACTTATCCATCGTGGTTACATATATATACTGATGGTTCTAAAGACCCTATCTCTGGCAGAACAGCTGCTGCAGTATTTATTCCACAGTTTCAAACTAGTATTAAGAAAAGAATAACTGATCATGTATCCGTGTATACAGCAGAATTAATTGCCATGGTGGTAGCACTCCAGTGGGTAGAGGATGTAAACCCAAGGTTAGTAGTAATATGTTCTTACTCTTATGCAGCAATATTGAGCCTTTCAAGTGGAATAAAATCATCAAGACAAGACATTATATATGAGATTCTTGCAAGTTTGTTAAGAATAAGTAATAACATTTAATAACATTTTTGTGGGTTCCTGCTCATGTGGAAGTGGAGGCTAATGAAGTGGTTGATAAGCTAGCCAAGCAAGCTCTTAAACACACATAAATAGATATTCAAGTGACTCTAAGCAAAAATGAGGTTAAAGGGAAAATTGAAGAATTCATAAACAACAAATGGCAAGAAGTATGGAATTGTGATAGCAAGGGCAGGTAGGAAATGGAAGAAGTGTTTTTAGGAATAGGAAAGAAGATACAATTATTTCTCTCATCCGAATGGGGCATACTAGATTAAATCACTCTCTGTTTAAAATAGGAAAACATGAAACAGGTCAATGAATTTATTGTAATCAAATATAATAAATCAATAAATATACCTTATTTAGACAGGCTTGTATAACCCCACTACTTAAGAAACCCACCCTTAACCCATCTCTTTTAGATAACTACAGACCGGTTTCCCTTCTTCCTTTCAATGCAAAAACACTTGAACGAGCTGTGTTCAACCAAGTCTCTGCCTTTCTCACACAGAATAACCTCCTTGACAGCAACCAGTCTGGTTTCAGAAGTGATACCTAAATTACTTCAGACTTATGTGCCGTCTAGAAGCTTGCGTTCTGCAAGTGAACGTCGCTTTATTGTGCTATCCCAAAGAAGCACAAAACCACTTTTACGGACTTTTAAATTAAATGTCCCTTCCTGGTGGAATGACCTGCCCAACTCAATCCGAGGAGCTGTGTCCTTAGCCATCTTCAAGAAATGACTAAAAACACATCTCTTCCATCTTTATTTGACCCTCTAACTCTAGCACTCTCTATTCTAATTATATTCTTAAAAAAAAAAAACACTTGTCCCTTTTAGACTTGCACTCTATTCATTTGCTGCTTGTTTTCTTAAAAAAAAAAACTAACACTAGCTTTCTAAACTTTTTGTATTCTATCTGTTTTCTTTTTATTTATTATATAATTTAAAAAACCCTTGTTACGTGTACTGCGTAAAACTGAGACTTGTTATAGCACTTGTATATCATTTTCACTGTATATATCATTTTGTATATCAAAATCACTTTTGTTGATTTTCATTGCTTCCATTGTCCTCATTTGTAAGTCGCTTTGGATAAAAGTGTCTGCTAAATGACTAAATGTAAATGTAATCAGGCAGAAACAATAGAGCATGTTTTAATAAAATGTAAAAAAAAAATATAAATATATAGATGAAAAAGAAAGGTTAAAACTCATTAAGGAAGTAAGAAACATGGGTGTTGAATTCGTAAGATTAATAATAGTCCAAGGCACTCGAATCTTATTCAAAAAGTTTTAAAAAGCCTTTATTTCATCATGGCTATAAGTTTT
Source organism: Sinocyclocheilus rhinocerous (assembly GCF_001515625.1). Classification (NCBI taxonomy): domain Eukaryota; kingdom Metazoa; phylum Chordata; class Actinopteri; order Cypriniformes; family Cyprinidae; genus Sinocyclocheilus; species Sinocyclocheilus rhinocerous. Next base: position 40,765 of record NW_015656599.1, read on the forward strand.
AAAAACAGGTGACAAGTGCACACCTACACGTTGCGGCTATGACATTGTTGAATAGTGTTCAAGAAATAAAATTTATACTATGTACATTATTGTATACATTGATTTGTGGAGTTCGATTTATATACTTAAATTTATGTAATTTTTTTTCCCTTTACACTATGATTATACTGTGTTTGATTTAATTTGCTATGTAATCGTTGAACTTCCTCTCTTCTGTTTGTCCTGTGTAGCACGGCCAGGTGATTGTTATTAGACTAATTAATTGCTGCTCAAAATGAACTCAGATTGTGTTTGTTACTCACACTCTGACGAAGGCAAAATAGCCGCAACGCATAGGTGTGCACTTGTCACCTGTTTTTAAAACTTATAGCCATGATGAAATAAAGGCTTTTTAAACCTTTCTGAATACGATTCGAGTGCCTTGGACTATTATTAAAGGGGTCATATGATGCTATTTTAAAGATCATTATTTTGTGTATTTGGTGTAACAGAATATGTTAACATGCTTTAATGTTCAAAAAAAACATTATTTTTAAAACATTATTGTAGGTCCTCTATGCCCCGCCTCTCTCAAACACGTCGTTTTCAACAAAGCCCCCTCCTTTGACAAGCACAGTCTGCTCTGATTGGCCAGCTGAACCAGGTGACGTAGACATGTGGAGTTGTGTTAGAACGAGACGTTTTAGGTAGGCGTGGTTGACTCTTAACTTTTATAAAGAATATTTCTTTGGATTTGAGACTTTAGTCTTTGCAACTTTACAGATCTTCTTTATGCACCAAGAGCTTGTAACACTTCAACGAGAAAGGAAAAATTGAAATCGCATCATATGACCCCTTTAATCTTATGAGTTGAATCATCCCTTGCACCCAAAGAGCACCGAGACAAGGGACCTATACCCTGTGCAGCACTTCTTTTGCATTCATGGGTGTTGAATCATTTAATTTGATGAGCCTTTTGAAAGAGCATGCAGAACAATGTAAAATATATGGTGCTATTATGAAATACATTAAAGAAATTCACACTCCAGTCCAGTTGGTGGTGGTAAATGCACCAGAAGTTGGTTTGCCATCCGCCATAAAACGTTATTAGAAGAAGTCGTAGGAATGAGAAGAAACAGTTGCCTTGTCCAAATACCCACACTTGCGTCTTTGCACTTGACCACTTGACAACTTATATGACGTATTTCCTGTATTTGGCCCAAGTCCACAAGTGAGGATGTGAGGAGTAAGTGAGGATGAAGACCACAAGTGTGTGTAGAACTTTTCATTACCTGATGGGACACACTATAGTGTTGTAAAAATGCAAGTGTTTACAGAGCTTTATTTTTATTTTCAATACTTTGCATTTTAAAATCAACTTCTAAATGTCTGTTCAGTGTCTCTATAACAGATGACAATTTCATTTTGTGGTGCTTCTATTTAAATGATAAAATGCAGTTGCAAATGTTGTACAAAATAAATATCATCACTACTCATTTGCACCAATAAAACGTGCAACCCTTTGTTTTAGTACCAAATTATATGTAATAGCTTATTATCATTAATATTTAACTTGCATTGGAAAGGTTTCCATGACCTCTCGCAAGATATCGGCAAAAAGTCTCACGATTTATTTCCAGAACATGATGCATGATGGGATACACTTAGCCTCGAATAGCGCTCCGGGAGCGTTAAGGGTGTGCGTTAAGGGCACTGCGCTTTGCCGTTTTAAAGACCTGGGACAGTGTTGCGCACTAGGGATGGGCTATACCTCTTATTTTATTTTCGATCCGATACCGATATTTTCAAGCCCAGTATCGTCGATGTTGATACCGATACCTCTAAACTAAACTGATCTTTTAAATTATTAAAGGAATATAATCAGTAATTATACTCACTTAATATTAGATTTTAAAGCCATGTTTTTTTTTAACATTTCATAGGTCTTTTTTGTTTACACTGTCAGAAATAAAATTTACTATAATTGTATTTTAGCCCTTTACTGGGGCAGTAACCTCAAAGGTGCAACTATACCCCTAAAAGGGAGCATATTAGTACCATTCAAGTATGCATGCTTTAAGGGTAGATAAGTTACAAAGGTGCACCTTTGAGGGTACCTCATGAAAAATAAACATGGTGTTATGCAAGTAATAAAATGTATTATTATTATTATTACCATGGTAAATTTGTGGTTACTGCAGTTTTACTACAAATACTGTGGTAAACTGTGGTTACTGTAATAAAACCATGGTTATTTTTTGTAAAAGGCTGCCAGGCTGTTGTACCCCTAAAGCTGAAACTTTAGCATATTTTTTTCTGAGAGATTTTTCTGAGAACAGCAATTACAGAACATAACACAATCCATTTAAACTTTTAACAACCAGTTTAAATAAATGTACTTGCACAAACTACTAGCCAATTTAAAATAAATATTACATGTACACAAAAGTTTGGGGTCAGTAAGATTTTGTAATATTTTTTGTAAGTCTCATGCTCACCAAGGCTGCACTTATTTGAAAAAAGAAAAAAAAAAGGGTAAAAGAAGCAATATTGTGAAATATAACAATTAAAAATAACTATTTTCTATTTTTATATATTTTAAAATGTAATTTAAAATGCATCTGTGATCAAAGCTGAATTTTCAGCATCATTACTCCAGTCTTCAGTGTCACACGATCCTTCAGAAATCATTCTAATATCATTTGCTGCTCAAGAAACATTTATTATTATTGCTGCTTTTTATGCACCGAATTACCTGATAAATAAATAAAATGAATGGTTAAAAAAATGCACTTTAGAATCGATATTTTTATGTGAGGATCGATCCTTTCGATACAACATCAGTATGGAAAGTATCAATCGATCCGCCCATCCCTATTGCGCACTTACTTCCTGTCCCGCGCAAGCGCTCTCAAGTGGCCAAGACAGCAAGTGTGTATTTGGACAAGGCAAGTAACCGCAGATTCTCGAAGATGATAGTAAGGTAGGCCAAGTTTGTATGTTCACAAGTAAACAAATGCCACACGTGACCAGTGGGGAAACCGCGAGCTCCGTTTAGAATATGTAACTGAGGTGTGTTCGACTTTGGCCTCAACCATCAGCGAGAAACGAAAGTAAAGTTACTTGCACACAAAAGTTTCGCCCGTGTACGGTTTGACCGTTTTATTTACACTTCGTAAAGAAATAACGAGAAAGGACACAGCTCGTTTTTCCTTTTTGTTGAACAAACGGAAAGCGGGATTTGGGCTCAATAGGTCCTTTTTGTTTTTATGGTCTATAGATAGGTTTAGCTTTCTGATGAAGGCTCTGGGGATGGCCGACACGTTACATGTTTTTAACCCTTAAATTGTCCGTTTACTTCTCTACAGTGCGTGCTGAATAAAAGTTTCATCGCTCATTTGTTTCAAACCAACGTGAGAGCGCGTCAAACTGCCGAAGTCACGTGATTTCAGGAAACGAGGCTTCGTTACGTCATAGCTGTTTTGAAATTGTAAAGGTTCGCCGCTAGAGGCTGACTGGGGTCTTTGAATCTCCTTCAGCAAAATGAGTTAATCTTTTTTTACAGTCACTTCGTTCATTTCAGCAGAATGTACCGTAATTAAAATCATGCATGTTAACATCAATTCCCCAACACATCTACTTACACAAACACTGATCACATTTCAAATAAGACAAGTAGAAATTATGAATTAATTGCTTAGCTGGTTCTTAAGGCTATGCAGTCTTAGTTCACTTCTTCTCCCAAGCCTTCTGGTCCAAGTCGTTCGTTCTTTTGTCACATCACATCCCCATAAGCTGAAGTTATGCAGTCTGTACCGGAAACAGGAATGATGGACCCTTTTCACAAGACAGTGATGACGCGTTTAACGTTCATCAGCATCGTAAATCCTCGAAAGTTTTTCATATTTGTAAAAAAATGTATGTACATTTATAACACTATTCTTTGTATTATATCACCTTTGCATCAAATGACAAAAAAAACAGTTAACGCTAATGCGAGGGTGTTTCTAATACAGCGTCTATGGGAGGGATGGTAAATTTGACAATTGTTCTCTCTTCTGACAGCCGTTATCAGTCTCTCTCAATTTTTTTCCTTTTATTGAAAGTCACGAAAACACTATCGTGGAGTTTTTCTTTTGCTATTTGAGCAAATGGGAATGCAAAAAATATATTTGTTGTACTCTCCCATTCACTGCTCTTCAAGTTAACCCAACTTATGACGACTTCCGCTGCTGAGAAACCCGGAAATGTGAAAAGGGTCCATTAGTTTGACTCCCAACAGGGGCGGAGCTACATGGTGGCCTGGGCTGGTACCGGCCCCGACTGAAATCTGGTTGCCACCCCAGGTATCAGGTTATAATTTATTTTTACACGTTTTTACAGCGTTGCTAATTATAACCTATCACTCACAATTCTGTTGAGCTTATGAATGCAGTGGATTCTGTACTCTTGTGAATTCTCTCATTATAAACAACAAAGTGCAGTGCGTATGATGTAAGTAAGAGATTAATTTCACACTGTGGACAGCTTCATTGATTATAAATGGAGTTTTTTTTTTTTTTTTGGAGAGTGCATAAACTTGAGCTAGCCTTACGTTAGATCACCCTCCGCCTATGTGCTTAATGTATAATGATAATTCTACACAATATGAGGATTCAATATGTTGTTCTTTGTATAATTAATTAAACAACTTTGGCTTTCATTTGGTTTTTGTTTTTAACTGTTCATTCTGTGTTGTAACTCTCAACTTTGTGTTTTAATGCATATGTGGTGTGTTGCATCCTTGAGACAAAAGCAGCATGTCTATTCATGATCTCGACCGATTGATTTTTGGCATCTTTTAATTTATCGGCATCGGCTGATTGTGCTGAAAATTAGGCCGATTTATAGGAAGGCGCATCTGCGGCAGCTAAGCGTTGTTGTGGAACGCTGTACGCATAGATTTTTCGATTAATCGTTTTTTTAATTGACTTCGATTCGATATCGATTCTCAAAAGCCACGAATCGATCTTTTCCGTTATTTATTTCAGCACACATTTAAAACAAGATCTGATTAACGTGAATCTTATCATTAGTCTTCTCCACTAGATGTCACCCTTATTTACCTTGCGCGATGTTACAACCAGTCTATGGATACAACAGAAAGCCTGTCATTCATTCAGCGCTTATCATGGCCATAATTCTAAAGAAGCATTTGATATCACGCATAAGGCGCCATGATTTCCGCAATGAATGAATGGCGGATGGCGCACTTTTGTTTACTACACACATACTAAAGCGCGGATTATGTGCGCTGTGTTTTCAGCTTCTGCCATCTCACAATATGATGATATGAACACGAATGTCATCTCCAGCTGCTCTGAGAGTCACTTCATTAGCATTTTACCGTTTCATTTGAGAAAACTACCGTCATATCACATACAATCGAAATCGAATCGGGATATCTGAATCGATACCCAGCCCTAGTCGTCACATGTGGTTGCTGCAAGCCCGCCGGACGCTCCTTCGTTGAATCCGCCGGCCGCGCCGTTCTCAAGCCCGCCTGC
>NW_015656599.1:46362-48055 GCF_001515625.1 Sinocyclocheilus rhinocerous
TTAAATCTTTATTTTTAAAGGAATAATCACATCTGTTTTCTTTTTAATTTTAACAGTAAACCTCTGTTGTGCAGCACTTTGTTTGTCAAAAAATAAAAGGGTTTAATTTTCATTTGATTAGGATACATTTAAATTAATGTTTTATGCCTTCATCTGATTACCAGGAAAAAATAAGAAAATTTTATAGGGCCCTATTACAGTTTAAAAAAAGGACCCTATACAAAAAAAAGAATAGGTTTAAAATACAGGCACGTGGTTCTTAATTTCTTTTTATTAATTCACCATTTGTAAACTGATGTTTACTGTTCATTTTTTAGAAATATCAATAGCATTTGTATTAAAACTATATTGATATATCGAATCGAATCGGGACATCTGAATCGATACCCAGGCCTAGTGTGCAGCGCATTTTATGGAGGACTGTTTCCCGGCATTGTAGTAGCCTACAATGCCGGCTGTGGCACAAAGGCTGTTTCTATAAAGTGGGGCAATTCCAACTTTGCAAGGACAGTCTAGGAGAAACAATAATGTACAGTATGTGGAAAATAGTGTTTTTTGAACCTTAAACCGCATAAACACATTGCATTACACCAAATACACCGAATAATGTTCTTTTTAGCAAGGTCATATGACCCCTTTAATCCTTAGTTTAAATGTGCTCATGTCACGTGAAAAGCCTATAGCCTATATCATTTTGTTGTGTTTGTTTTATGTTTGTTTTGAGATGAGACATGATATTCGTTTCCTCGCTTAAATTCCTCTACAATTTGTAACATTCTTAATCAACATTCGGAGACAATATTAAGGCAATAATTCAATAGCATTCTATGTGTGTGTACTTCGAGCCTGTCAATCAACATTAGCGTGCCGCCCACAGGCTGAATAACGCAAGGACATTAGATCTCTGCCAAAACTATATACTTTTTTTTTGTTTATTATAAACTAGCGCTACGACCCGGAATCTGCCCCACCTAAATTTACGGTCAGGAGCCGCTACTGCCTACTAGAATTGATGCCGACCGTCCTTATATTCACAAGTGCAACAAGTCATTTGCATGTGAAAGTAGAAACAATTCAGACGAAACTTCGGGGCTGGCTAAAACATGCATGTTAACTTTCCTCATTAAACGAATTTAAAAGGCATAATTTCAGTTAGGGGGAAAAAAGCTTTTGGCTTCTCTCCTGAGGCCACAAGAGGGAGCATCAAGCAAAATATTATGCACGTTTCTTCAAAGCGTAATAAAATAACACGACTATCTTTGAAAAATTGCATAATGTTTAAAATAATGTTTTTAAACCATATATAATTAATAAAGTTGCTTAAACTATTAGAAAAAAAACAGCACCTTGCATGTATGTATAGTTTAATACAAAGGACCGAAAACCAATTACAAAGAGTAGGCTACTTTCGTCATATAAAAACATGAGATACAGTGGGATGGGGAAAATGTCGCAAAATCAACTTTGGCTCCCGAGTAAAGCTGTTCTGAGCTCGGACAAGTTTGTTTGCGTCACGCTGCGCAGCTGAAACGTAGCGCGGTTTAGTTTAGCTTTCTTTTCTTTTGCCGTTTGATATTTCTCAAGTGCAACCGAAATGGCAGCCCTTACGAGTTGGACAACGCGGTGGTCGCACCAGTAGTGTGACCACTCACAAAAATTAGTCGCACCGGCAGAAAAAATGGTTGCAAAATGG
>NW_015656599.1:48108-49266 GCF_001515625.1 Sinocyclocheilus rhinocerous
AATGCACCTATTTGGTCGCAGGCTGGAGCCCTGATTTACACACTTTTTTGTGTGTGCACTGTACAGGTCTGGTATAAAGAACATTGGTTCCAACATTAGGGCTGCACGATATATCGCATGCGATATTTAATGCGCATCTTGTCAGTAAAGCCGCTTCTGAACGTGGTTTTGCGCAGCTTGTCAGTGAACAACGGCTCTGTGTAGTAAACACTGCTTCATGGGAAATCACACGTGATGGAGATTTACCGCTGATTACAGAAGCGGCTTTACTGACAAGATGCGCATTAAATATCGCATGCGATTTATCGTGCAGCCCTATCCAACATGTTCAATTGGTGAAAATAAGCGGTGACCAATGGCAACAGATGCTGACATGGGTAAGCACACTGATCATACAAAACCTGACAAAAGTGTCTGTTACCGTTTGTCTATGTCTGATGGTGCAGTGTGAATTGGAGAAATGAAGAACAGGAATAAAATGAAGAGCTGAAATCAAATTGTTTTTAGAGACTGGGATCTTTTAAGGAACTTTTTAGACATTTGAAATGAGCCATTTAGGCTACTTTAGAGCATTAAAGATGAGTGTTTTAATGGCTCGTTTCCACTGAGCGGTACAGTTCGGTACGCAATTATAGGTTTCCACTGTCAGAAGTTGTGAATGGTACCAAAATAGCGAACCGTACCGTACCACTTTTTTTTTTTTACAGTTCGGTACGCAATTATAGGTTTCCACTGTCAGAAGTTGTGAATGGTACCAAAATATCGAACCGTACCGTACCACTTTTTTCTGTAATTGTTTAAAACTCAAATCTGTGGTTTATTTATAAAAATAGCACCTATTTGAAAATTTGCTATGCCAATTTTGGAGCTCCAGGCGATCACCGGGCGCTCAGTGCTCATGTATCCGCATAGAGCAGCCTTAGCTCGGCTAGTCCTTCTGATATTTGCCGCTGGCTCTGATGTCTTGGTAGTGATTAAACACGAGATACAATTAGTTTTGGGTAGGCTATATTTAACAGGCATTCGTGGTCTCATGAATCTATTATTTATTCCTGGTCATATCGTTTTGGCTGAGCACAAAGTTATGTTTAACTTTATATATTTATTTTGAACTTTACCGTAGTACAGCGCTGACTTTGTAGCATACGTTTGACTGAA
>NW_015656599.1:50006-52519 GCF_001515625.1 Sinocyclocheilus rhinocerous
GGCATAGATGAGTCTGAAGTTCGGTGTTTAAAAAAACAACAACAGCAAAATGGAAAAAGCGCAATCTATATTGCTCTCTCTATATATAATGGCGCTCTGTGGCACTGCAGGATTTCTGTCGCTGAATTAACATTTCAGTTTGCTTTCTCACGTCACTGCTTTAAATCTGCAACTTCACTGGCTAACAAATGCATTAATGTGACCAGCATGACAAACTGACGCAAATAGATGGTAACAATCGTGACAAGCATTTAGGTCAGACTTGCGTGTGTTTTGGTCACATTGTTGTAACCGCTTGAGGTTTTTGCGTCCTCTCAGCCTTAATAGCAAACATACTGCTGTTCTTTCTCCAATAATGCAGCATCTAGTCAATAAATTAATTACTTAGTAATGATATGAAAACATGCACTACTATATACTGTGTACACACCGCTTAGTTGTCGATGTTTTAAATCAGCATGAAGTGTCCCGCTCTGTGTAGCACTCAGTGTCACTTGTCAAAACAAACAGCACGTGTTGTCAGTGATTCTGCCTCTAGAGGCCGCTTTTGTACTGTATGACAGCGGAGCTTCTCAGCTACTCCAGCAATGGACACAACCCAGAAAAACTACCAGCATGGATTTTTGCCGATAGTTCCAGAAATCAACTATCGGTGCCGATTAATCGGCAAAACCGATACATCGGTCGACCTCTAGTCTTTAGTAATATTTGGGAAGCAGAGTGTGCAGTCTCAAATCTGTGTGGCCATGGGTCATGGCAGTGACATGGTGCTTCTTGTCCAGTGTGTGACTGTCTTTGTTTTGCTAATGTTGGAGTCTTCTGGTCGAAGGACATAATTTACGAATCATAACCTGCCAAATTGGCTAGTGAGTTTTGTAACCCACCATGGTTAGTTATCTCAGTTGACGGGTTAATTTAAAACTCTGATAATGAGCAAAGACATTTTTCCACAGCCTTTTCCACAGTTTTGCTTATATTTACCAAGGGTGCCAATATTTCTGGAGGACACTGTGTGTGTGTAATATTATCTTCGCCACAAGGATGACTTGTGGCTTTGAAGTCGTGCACTCCACTAGTCATAATTGTCATTGAAAGCTGACATGTTTGTCTAAAACACAAATGTTGTCTTTAGTAGAGGTAGACCAATAGATAGGATTTTACCGATAGCTAGGTTGGACCACACTGGCCGATATGATTAATCAACCGATATTTTTTTTAATGGATACTGAACAAAAACTAAAATAGTGCTTTACTATTAAAAAAAAGTACTGAGTCATACTTTGTAAATAAATATTAATATTAAATATAGAGGTCGACCGAATATTAAATATAGAGATCGACCGATTTGGCATTTTTTTATTAATCTGCATTGGCCGATTGTGCTGCAAATTAGGGCGATTTATAGGTAGGCGCACTGGCAGGCAGCTAAGCGTTGTTGCGGAACTCCTTCTGGCTGCGTGAGACGGAGCAGCTCACGCTCTGCAGGCTGCAGCCGCGGCTTGTTCACACTAGGGATATGCCGGTATCAAATTTTCATGTTGCGATTAATTGCTAATGCTTTTATTACGGTATACGGTATTATCACGATATTGAAATTAAGTTAAAAAAAGTGCTGTCATAATACAGTATAACAGGTTTAATAACTTTTTTCTTATAACAAAAATAACTGAACATTTAAATGCAATAAAGCAATACAGAAAAATGTATAAAGTTAAAAGTAGGGATGCACCGATACCACTTTTTCCAGTACTCGCCCGATACCGATACTTTTAACTCCTTAAAAAAAATTAGCTATTTTTACCAAACATGAAACGTCGAATCCTCACCATGCCTGCCATATCAGTTTCTTCGTGTCAATTTTTATCCTTTTTTTTGCCGTTAGTGTGCTTGGCCCTTTAACCATTACTTCCATCTATATTTTATATTGTATTTGCTGTTACACTTGTTCGGTGTGCTTGTTTTGTCTGCTTGTTTTGTCTCTGTATCAAGTGCAATGTTGGATGTTTACAATTACAATGCATAGTTACAATATAGGATTACAAGCACTTCATTGCAGAGATAAAGTGCAGTTTTTGAAACATTACAGCGATGAAGAAATGGTGTACCTGTGCTGACTGATACACACACAAACCGCATACACGGAAAGCAGCCTTTCAGACACAAATTCTGAATTAAGTGCTCTTTCGCAGTCATATAAACAAAATTACAGCTACACTATATAACTTTTTTTGGGGTTAAAAAATAGATTTAAAACAGGTTATGCAGTGTTTTGTTTACATTTGATTATTTAATTTCTGTAGTATTTCGTACCTGAATGCTAATAACTTCCTAATATCAAGTCTTTACATTTAAATATGAAGTCAAATAACTTACTAATATCTTGAAGTATCATGAAGTATCATATCATAAAGTAATTTGGTCATATTGCCTACCAGTAGTATGATTGAACACACATCTGTTTGTGTTATCTTCAAAGAGTGTTCATTTTTTTTGTTTTGTAACGATATGCTAAA
>NW_015656599.1:52687-62425 GCF_001515625.1 Sinocyclocheilus rhinocerous
TATATATATAAACATTAAATGTAAAGTTGTGATTGTTACATTAATTTGGAGGGTTTTCTCACTGATTACCTACCCTGCAGAAAATTTGACTGGCAGCTGTATGAATTTATAAATGAAAATTTGTCAGTCACTGAAACCTTTTTTTGAGCACATGATATAACTTAGGGGGTAGTTCTGAGCAGAGTTTGTTTTGTGGAGTTGCCTTTCCATCACCTGCATTATTGTCAACATACAGTTATATTCACGTTCATAATGGCATTCCATGTGAAACTACGCATTGGCAAATAATAGGACTGCGAAAAGTGGATGTTACAGAATGAAATAATGTTGAAGCGGACAGGTAAAAGGAATTTTATAGGATTTATAGTTGACAAGAAAAGTTGTTTTAGAGAAAGATTGCAATATCTACAACAACAGTCTTTTCTTTGTAATAATATGTACCATGTATATTAGTAACAGTATGTAAGGTACATCATCATTTTATACTGTTCTGTAATTACACATTTTGGACATGTTCTTTGAGAGCACCTGCTGGTGGGATCCCCAAACAGCAAATATACAGATTTTCTCACAACCCCTGATTTGAATATGTGGTCAGTGTTATCGTGATTTTGGCTATATTATATACATAAGTGCGGATTCCACTGCAATATTGTTCCATTCAAAAATGAGTTGGTGTTTTACAGATCGTTAAAATACACGGAAAACAAAAGGCTCTTATGCCATCCTTTGTGTGGTTGTTTGTTTTCTTGTAGTTTAAATGTAGTTTTACATGAGTGATTTTGTCATTCTAAAAAGCAACATGGCAAGCTTCCCAAGTTTTTGAGAAAAACCCAAATAGTAGGTATGGATTCATGTTTAATGACCCTTTACTGTCGTTCAAACAATGTTCTGCTTATTTTTATGTTGTTCAGTCTTTGGTTGTCTTTTTCAAAAAATGGCAAGTTATAGTTGGACAAAGGGTATTTTGATAACTTTTAAGTATATCTTTAAAGTACAGCTGGCTCTGGCCTGCCCCCATATGATGTAAATTTAACTGGAAAAAGGGATGAATAAATAAAAGTGCTGTGTGAGCATGTGTTCATCTCTGACTTCCCCTCTGATCTGTGTGGTCGAGGTTTCATCTAAAGCTCAGCGATGTTTCCGCTCACAGTACGAGATGTTTGAATGATCACAGTATAGAAGATATTCATCTGGATCAGACGATGAAGATCATCCAGCTTTTCATCTGTGAGTTTATCACATCACATTTGATTTATAAAAAGGTTTTGATTTAATGTCTTAATAAATGTTTTGTTTCTCTCATAGATCTGTTCATGTGGTCTCAAGCCACAGAGAGTCTAACAAACACAGCAGTAACTTTAGGAGCTGATGTGATTATAAGCTGTGATCTTGATATAGAGGAGATTTACTGGTTCAAACTGAAGTTACCGGATCCTCCAGTGTTGATCTTACGCACTTTCAGTAGCACAAATGAAGGAGTACAATATGAAAACATCATCTTCAAACACAAATACTCAGTGAAAACTAGCAGTCGTCTGTTCATCAGAAATATCACCACTGATGAATTAGGAGTTTATTATTGTGTGAAAACTAGTGAACCACTAAAATTCAGCAACGGCACCAAAATCTACATCAGCGGTGAGTTGTTTTATCGTTTCATGTATTTTAAATCCATAAGATGGATTTGTGCTCTATATTAAATGTGTACTGTGTTAAACATAATTTAAAAAAATGAACAACTTAATTTGAAAAAAAAGAATAATTGAATTAAAAATCTATTCATTTTACAGACTCAGTCCACGAGAATCAGACAGAATCACAACACGAGACACCATGGAGAAACCTGACCATCACATCTGTCCTGCTGAATGTGCTTTTGATCATTGCATTAATAGGTTTGTCTTTTTAAATCTTTGTTTAGGTGAAGGTCTCTTTAAACTTACTATAGAAGTAGACAAACTCTACATCAGAACACATTTGAACAACATCCATCCTTATTTTTTGTTGTCTTTTTTTAATGGTCACAAGTTGTTATGATACAGCAATGCTTCATTTACTGTCATTTCAGGCTTGGGAAAGAGCTATCTTCAGGCAAAAAGATTAAAAAATAGTTCAGAGAACCCTCAAAGTATTACAGCAGCTCAGTACTTAAATGATTCTCAGGTAAGACTAATAGTTAGCTTTTCCAAATAATGTATTCAAGATCCAATATTTGAATTATCTGAATTGTGTTGCACTAAAATAACATTAGCACATGGCATGCCTTATGAGTCTTTCTGCAATACTGATTGGTCGGTTGTGACATTCTGTAGTCAAATAATTGTATGTAATGACCACTAAAATACATATTTGACATTGCACTAGTCAGTTATTATAGAAAATGAAAACTAAAATCATAAAACGAAAACCATTTTTTGCTATTTGAAATAAAATAAACATTAAAGGCAGGGTATGTGATTTTTCAAAAACACTTTAGAAAACTGATTCGGGCCGAATAGCAAAACAAATACTCTGCCTTTAACTGAAATAAATATTTTATTTCAGCTAGATGTCAAGAAAATATTTTTCATTTTCTTTTAATTTAACTTAATGTAATAAAATAACTAAAACTAGTCATATCTAGACATATTTAAAAAAACTAATACAAATAACATACACAACAAAATGACAAAACTAATATAAAAATAATATAAAAAATTTATTCAAACGATTAATAAAAGCTACAATAGTATCTTAAAGATAATAAAATATCTGGTGCTAGTTTCATGTCTCTCATATAACTTGGTGCCCTCTTAAGTGTCATAAGTAATTTGTCAAATCCCTATTAATTGTCCATTTATTAATTTATTTGGTAAGATGTTCAGTGATTATTGCAAAATAAACCAGTTCATAACGTTAGAAGACCCCTCTACTTTATGTAGGGTTCTAGATCACCCTATGAGCATTTATTTTCTGATAATGCCTGTCTGACTGTACATTATTCCTTACATTCATTAATATCTTAATCTTTCAGTATGCTGAGGTTGATTTTTCCATGCACCCCGGTGAAAACAGGCCTTGCCAGGAGCAGACCATCTACTCTCTTCTCCAGCCAATAAAAAGTATGAAGTAACATACATTATAAATATAATGTAAATATAACAATATATATTAAAGTTTGTTTAACATTTCTGTACTTCCATTTTTGGGGATTTCATAGTTTGACGTGTTATTCTAAAATGTTTAAAACCGTAAACAAATAAGTGAATGTGTCTAAACGTTTGACTGCTGTTGTTTAATATTTATATCAAGTTGCAGAGCATTGAACAGAAAGATGAACTGAGATCAGATTTGAAACAAAGTTGAACTAAATCTGTTGACAAGATTACAGGACTGCTTGTATGAATGCATTTTAATGTTCCACACGAAAAATATAACTAATATTCTTACTGGCTGAAAATAAAACACTAAACATAGTGGACACTGGGGCTATTTGGCACAAGATGAAGTGGTCACAGTTGTATCTCAGCAATTATAAAGTTTAAAGGGGTCATATGATGCTTTTTTAAAGATCATTATTTTGTGTATTTGGTGTAACAGAATATGTTGACATGCTTTAATGTTAAAAAAACACATTATTTTTCAAATACTGTACATTATTGTAGGTCCTCTATGCCCCGCCTCTCTCAAACGCTTCGTTTTCTACAAAGTTTGATAAAGAATATCTCTTTGGTTTTGAGACTTTAGTCTTTGCAACTTCAGGGATCTTATCTATGCACAATCAGCTTGTAACACTCCAAAGAGAAAGGAAAACTTGAAATCGCATCATATGACCCCTTTAAAGGTGTGTTTTTTGACGTGTGGTTTAACTGTAAGGTTGAGTTGAGTCGTAACAAGTGTATTTTGCATGTTGTTTGTGTGTTACCATGTATATGTTTGCTGCTATATGAATTGTTTTGTTTTTTAATGAGCAGATACGCAGTGTGGTAGGTATGATGCTCTTGTCTGTTATGAAATGTTCCTGTTTTGAATGGAGATCTTGCTTTTACAGCTCTTGCTTCAAACTAGCAGTGAGTTGCATGTAAACCACAGGGTAATGAGGTTTCTTGGAGCTGAAGCAGCTTCTCAACAAGTTTCGTGAAACATCATGCAATGAATAATCCTTAATCTTGAACCATACATCACATCTGCTAGCAGTTCCGAAGATAACATTGTTTTTCACAATTCAGTTGCTTTCTGCTAATATTTTGTTTCATAAAGATTCAATGTACAGCTGGAAATCACAGAGATTTTTTTTTTAACTTATTAATAGTTCTTAATATTTTCGTAAATGTTAAAAAGTCTTATCTTCTGCACAGCTCTTCTTTGTGGTTAACACAGCGTGTGTTTTTTTTTCTATTTCTTTGCAAATTGTTCCACATTTTGGTCACTTGATTGACAGCACTGTCGATGAGTTTATTTCTAGTCATAGATCAAGGTAGATGCCATGTTTACTTTTATGCATATGAAAGCGAAGCTGCGAGGCATAGACATACAGTCTTTTTAATGGCATGCACTGTAAAGGTCCTAGATCACATGCAATTTAAAAACTTTTTGTCTACTGAAAGTTTTTTGTAAAGATGATTCGCCAGCTAAACAATTCATTGAACACTTCTATCCTTCATAGCTTTGTTTTCATTCCTGTCAGAGATTAAATAAGCTCTATACTGCATGAGACTGCGCTCACCCCTATGGGGTAGGATTTAGTTTTGTTTTGTTTTTGGACTTCAATAAAGCCTAACTCTGCATTGAGTCTTTGCCGCAACAGCACGTTACACCGGACATCATAAACACCAAACATCAAGTGGTTTAAACTAACTTAGTTAACATGACAGGAAACAACTTAAACAAATACACCTGAGTTTCGCCCTTTCTGTTCTGTCTTATTCTAAAAATCTCCTCAACCCGAACAAATATTTCTGGAGGAAACAAGAAACTGTTAGCATGGTTAGCATGGCCTGTTAGCACCTGCTGCTATTTGTTGTAACTACACCGTTTGACTCCAAAGAGGGAAAAAACATGAACAAAACTACACAAATGGAATGCAGGCTAATTACAAAAATAGTTCGTGTTGAGCACAATTTGTTTTGTGTGGAAATTACTGACTGCCAAGAACAGAATTAAAGACTATTTTATATAATGGCATTAGGCTACAGTTGAATGTCAAATTAGTTTGTTATCTTGAGTCATATTGCTGTGTGTACAGGTATGAAATATGACATTAATACTTTTAATTTCTGAAGATTATATATATATATATATATATATGTCAATGGTTGAGTTTTGAACAAATATACATGTGGTCAGAGCAAACCTCCCTTAACTTCCTCTTGTGGGAATCACCCTTGGAAGCTCAGATGTAAAGTTTTAACTCTAAAGTCATGCTGAAGTATTTTAACATCCTGAAGTTCATGCAGCTTCTTCTCGGAGTACTTCATAAATATATAGAAAAAAAATTGTATTCAGTGTGCTTTGTTAATTAATACATTTATGTTTTAGACACAATTATAATGCAAGTTGCTTTGTGTCTGTGTTTTATTTCACAGATCTGCTCATGTGGTGTTGAGCTGCAGAGATTTTAACAGATCAACTTAACAGATATGGGTCAAAATGTGACATAAACTGTAATGTAAAGGTGGTTAATTGGTTATTATTGAAACCAGCAGATTCTCCAGTTCTGATATTACGCACTTTCTCCTCTACATTGTCTGTTCAATAAATAATGTCACTATTGAGGAGTTAGGATATTATTAATGTGTGACCACTACTCTAAAATAAAGTGATGGGACCAGACTGCTCATCAATTGTGAGTGACTTGAATTGTCACTGATGTTTTACACTGCATCCTTTTAAGATAAGAAAAAAGGTAAAAATCCATTGCACAGTGCTGAATATGAAGATCCCGAATCATACAGTGGTGAAGTTCATTGAAACTAATCTCAAACATTGTTAGATTTTACCCTCATATCTGCTCTGTAGAATGGTCTTCTGATCATTGTGACTCAAACAACTTCAAGATTTAAGCCTGTGCAGGTAAACCAAGAGAAAGCATAATTAATATAACATTTTGCCATTCCACACCGTCCCTTTCTTCTGCTGAACACATAAGAAGATCATTTTGAAGAATGCTTCAACTACTTTTGTGCATACAATGAAAGATATTTCATAGGGTCCAAAAACAACATTGGAACCCATTGACTTTCACTGGCAAAAAACTGAGATATAGTTTTTAAAAAAAAATCTTCTTTTGTGTTTAAAGAGGGTTCATTTAAACAGCAATGCATGTGCATTTAGTTTACAGTGCAGTATTGGTTTCCTGTTGCTGTTTCAGTTTGCTGCGGTGGACCTTTGCACACCATGTCAAAGCTTTCAGTCCAGCCAAGTCAACAGCACCTGTGCACTTCTACAGCTGCTGAAATCAAGAACACTTAACCATAACTGACCTCATTCAGTTACGCTTCTTATTGTATTTGACTAAATGCCATTTATCAGGTATTTTATAGCTATGGATTACTTTTTAGATTTTTCGAGCTTGCAGAATGAACAATTACAGGTACTTGCCAGAAATGACTGCTGCTATTATTGTGCATTGAATACATATTTGATTTCTGCCTAATAAAAAATTTTCAGACAGATGTTTTATGTATAGCTGGGCTGAAATCCAAACAACACAATCCCAAAACAGAGATTTTTGGAAACAGGTTTTGTTTGATATTCTCTCTCTCTCTCTCTCCATATAACCTGCTATAGTTGTTTTCATTTGCATTCTGTAGTCAGATTTGTTTTTATAAACTGATGTGATAGTTTATCTCCTGTCTTTCTCCTCGCATAATAAACTAATTTAAATTCAAATCAGTATTTCATGTTTATTTGGTAAGTGGTTGTGTTATATTGGAATAATAACCAGTCAGTCTGACTGTATTTGATTCCTTATGTAATATATATTCAGTGATAAAATAAACACACATGCACACTCATGTTGTTACAAAATTGGACAAAACTTGTAGACAAAACGTCGAAGGCAAAAGTGAATGTTAATTTATACTTTCTAGCTCCTTTTTAAAAATGTTTATTCATTTCAAATCAAGGGAAGTAACAAATCACAGTTCCTTCAGTTAGCCTACGACAATATAATTGGGTCTCTAGTTAAGCTACATCTGCGCTGCTTTGCTCACCTGTGACTAACACCTCTATAAGTACGTTTACCTCATGTAAAGTGTTTAGAGATGCTTGTGAAAAATGTTCCACTGGTCTTGCTCGTGTTACGAGCAATGAACCACAAAGTCTCACCTTTGCGAGAGAGTGTAAAGATTTTCTATTTGATGTTATTGTAAATAATTTTCTTACCGTTTTCTTAATCTCAATAGGTGTTAAATTGTTGAAACTGTTTTATGCATTGAGAAAAATAAAAAATTTTTGTTTAGCATATTTACTGTATATTGTGCTTTCCCTGATTCACACATACATCACGGAGACGTCTATTTGACGTCTTTTTAGAGTGTTTTGTATTTTTAGTGTTTGTTCATCTGCAGTAGGCTACGTCTATAGGACGTTTCAGATGTCAAATAGACGTTTAGAAGATGTCTTTAAGATGTTTATGATTTAGAATGAATGTGAAACTGCCATCTTAGAGACGTCTATCAGATGTTTGTGCACAGCAGATGCAGATGAAGAGATCTTTATCAGACATCTTGCAGACGTACGTGTGATATCTGGGTTATGTGTTGTATTGGATCTTTGCATGAAAAGGCTTATTGGTAAGCAGGGCCGTACACAGGGGGGTGGCTCGGTGGCTAGAGCACCGGCTCCTCTGCCCTCATTGGCTGAGGTGCCCCTCTTGAACCCCCCAGCACCCCCACTGAACGTGACTGCCCATTACAAGCTATTTAAAAGTGAAGGAAAGCGGAAAAGAGGGAAAAAAAACCAACGAACCCCACACCCTCAGTGATACCGGTATTATTATCACACGTCAATTAACTGGTATATATAGCTACACACACACACACACACAGACGACCCTGGACCACAAAAGCAGTCATAAGTAGCACAGGTATATTTGTAGCAATAGCCAAAAATACATTGTATGGGTCAAAATTATCGATTTTTCTTTTATGTCAAAAATCATTAGGATATTAAGAAAAGATCATGTTCCATGAAGATATTTTGTAAATTTCCTACCGTAAATATATAAAAACTGTATTATCATTAGTAATATGCATTGCTGAGGACTTCATTTGGACAACTTTAAAGGCGATTTTCTCAATATTTTGATTTTTTTTGCACCCTCAGATTCCAGATTTTCAAATAGTTGTATCTCGGCCAAATATTGTCCGATCCTAACAAACCATACATCAGCGGAAAGCTTATTTATTCAGCTTTTAGATGATGTATAAATCTCAATTTTAAAAAATTGACCCTTATGACTGGTTGTGTGGTCCAGGGTCATACATACATATATACATATACTTACGGCTGAGCAATAACTGCCCCACTCCCAGTGATTTCGGCCGCTGCCCCTCAAAATGTCTGTGCACGGCCCTGTATGGTAAGAATCATTTTTCACGTCAAACATTGTAATCAGCATATATTTAGATCAATCACTGCTGAAGAATCGCGTCCAAGGCGTTACTTTCCTCACCGCTGGCCGGAATGGACCAATCGACGACGTTTGTGATGCTGGACAAGAATGTATAAAGATGTTTAAGGATATGTTTTTACAAAGATTGATTTTCATTTATATATCAGTTACACCGTCCTTGAAATTTATAGCTGTAAAATATCACACTTTTTTGTGTACAAATGTGTCCTGTAAGACAAAATCCGTCCTAAAATTTGAATGCCTCTCGACGGCGCGTTCAGTTTTCTGGGCCATCAAGCGCCCCCTGGAGGAATATTTTTGTCTGACAGGAAACATCTCCCGCCCAATGATTTGTGGGAGACAAGCGAAAAGCATTTTGGGTAACTTTGAAAGATGGCGGACGACGCTGAGCAGGTATGCTGTTTCGTTTTATATAAGCAAGTGTATGTTTTTAATAGTTTGGTAGTCGCGGAGCTCAGTCACAGCGGGTGTTTTCATGTATGTCGCACTAAACACACGAGAATGTCGAGGCAGTTTATAACCAGCAGCTCTCAGGCGGTTGTTCATCTGTATTATTGTAATGAAAATTACTGAAACTTTATTTGCAGCAACAAACCACCAACACCGTAGAAGAGCCTCTGGATCTGATCCGGCTGAGTCTGGATGAGCGGATCTACGTGAAGATGCGAAACGACAGAGAACTGCGCGGCAGACTGCACGTGAGAGACTCACTCATCCATTCATTCATTCTCTCTCTCTCACTCTCTCTCACTCCCTCTCTCTCTGTCTCACTCACTCACTCTTCTTCTTGTACTATTTTATGGCGGTTGACAAGCCCACTCACTCACTCACTCACTCACTCACTCACTCACTCACTCACTCACTCACTCACTCACTCACTCACTCACTCACTCACACTCTCTCTCTCTCTCTCTCTCTCTCTCTCATTTAGCTGCCTGTGTTTTTACTGATGAGCAGATCTCATTCCTTTAAATACCGGTTTGTTACTGCAAAATAAATTAAGCTCTTCTAATTTAATTACATTGGGGTTATTTAATGTCAATGTAATACTATTAGTTTTTCATATTTAGTGCATTGTAATTTTCGTAAAAGTTTATTTTTTTTTATTTTTTTTATTT
>NW_015656599.1:62559-73241 GCF_001515625.1 Sinocyclocheilus rhinocerous
ATTGAAATAAATTAATGCTTTTATTCAGCAAAGATGTGTTAAATTGATAAAAAGTGATAATAGATATTTCTATTTTGAATAAATGCTGCTCTTTTTAACTTTATTCATCAAATAATCCTGAAAAAAAGTATCACAGGTTCCAAAGAAATGTTAAGCAGCACAACTGCTTCCTACACTGATAATAAATCAGCATATTAGAATGATTTCTGAAGGGTCGCGTGACACTGAGGACAGAGTAATGATGCTGAAAATTCAGCTTTGCATCACAGGAATAAATTACATTTTAAAATGTATTAAAATAGAAAACCAGTATTTTAAATGATAATTAGATTTTACAATGTTACTGTTTTTTCTGTATTTCTCATCAAATAAATGCAGCCTTGATGAACAGAAGAGGCTTCTTTAAAGGGGTCATATGATGCTGCTAAAAAGAACATTATTTTGTGTATTTGGTGTAGCGTGAGCGGAAGCCCCAGCTTAGCGTGCGGTGAGGCCGGGATAGAGTGAGCGGAGGCGGCGGGGTCGAGAACGGCGCAGCCGGCGGATCCGACGAATGAGCGGCAAGCACATGTGACGACCCCGGGCTGGACTCCGCTTCGTCCACGGTGAAAGTTGATGTATTTCCTCAGCAACCAGCACGGATCAGCTCTAGGCATGACGTAGCGGATATCGTCCTCTTTTGGAAGACCAAACAAAGTAGTTTCGCTTTCACCACGAAGCACACAGCGTCTTCAGGACATGGCTGCAGCGTCAACAATACTACAGCGAGAATAAAAGTTACGCCTTCTTTCTTTGCGTGAACATTTGGGCGGCGTTATGCAAATCTTCCCACATAGTGACGTAGATATGTGGGGGCGTGTTAGAACGAGCCGTTTTAGGTAGGTGTGGCTGACTCTTAACTTTTATAAAGAATATCTCTTTAGATTTGAGACTTTAGTCTTTGCAACTTTACAGATCTTCTTTATGCACCAAGAGCTTGTAACACTCCAAAGAGAAAGGAAAAATTGAAATCGCATCATATGACCCCTTTAAAACACCTTAAAAATCTTACTGATACCAAACGTTTGAAAAGCAGTGTATATTTGTTTGTTTGTTTTTTATTCTTATTATTTTTTCACATTAGGCCTATGACCAGCACTTGAACATGATCCTCGGAGATGTTGAAGAGACAGTGACGACTGTGGAAATCGATGAGGAGACGTATGAGGAGATTTATAAGGTAACTGCAATTTAAATTTTAACGTAAGCCATAAATCCTAATTGGTTTTGCATCAATCTGTTGTAAATATCACCCATATTCTGTTTCAGACTGTTTAGAGGATTTGAATTATAATTAGTCTAATATTGGTGATAAATAGCAAGTACAACAAATATAATCTTTAGTGGTCGACCGATATATCGGCCGATATCTGCCATTTTTCAAATATCGGCATCGGCCGATAAGTTTTTCTGTTTGGCCGATGTGTTCGAGGCGGGACTTTTATTTTGACGGTGTACACAGTGGTCACATTCTCCCTCTTGTTCGCTGTTGTCATTCAGTTCTGTCTAATACGGATAGAAGTCTATCTAATAATCAGATAGAACTGTTAAACAAAGGAAGTAAAATGTATACAAAAAAGTATTACAACAATTGCTTTAATATTATTAAAGGCAAACATTATAATACTATAATTCCGCAAATACGCATTTATATAATTTAAACAAATCTTTGAATGACTAATGAACATTTAATTTCACAAATTTTTTTAATCCATTTTCAAATGATTTCAAATTTCTTAAATATGAATGAAAATAAATAAAATTATATCGGCTTTATATCGGCCATCGGCCGCCCTGCTTTCCAAGATATCGGTATCGGCTGTCAAAAAAACAATATCGGTCGACCACTAATAATCTTCTTTTCCAAATTAACGACACTTCTTTATTTATTTACTTATTTACATATTTTATTTAAGCCATCAAGTATTGTGTTGAGATGCGTCGCACGTTTGTTTTGCAGTCGACGAAGCGGAACATCCCCATGCTGTTTGTTCGAGGAGATGGAGTTGTGTTGGTGGCTCCGCCGCTGAGGGTCGGATAACTAACTTCCTCGAGTTGTACACAACTTACCTTCACAGTTATGCTTTGGACTCTAGATTCTTCAAGTGGATTTTGAAGTGGATGACGTTTTTCGTTTTTGGAACCACAGAGCTGTAAATCTGTTTATTTTGCAAGGCTGACCTTTTGTTTGACGTTTTGGAAACCCGTAATGGCAGGTCATTTGCGCAGTATGTTTTGTGACTGTCATTAAAATGATTGAAGTTCAGATTTTTTTCAAATGGCTTTCACTAATGTAATAAAATCTTTGTTATGGTTTGTTATGCAGAAATTTTTTCTTCAGAACATCTAATATTATACACAATAAGTGCATCATTAACTCAACATTGAGACATTAGAACACTTTTTGTTTTGTTTTGTATGATCGATGTTATAATGTTATAAAAATCAGGGGAGTAAATACATTTGTTTAAAAGGCATGTTATTTTTTTAAATACTATATAAAGTTTGGAAATAAGATTTTTAAATGTTTTTAAGTCTCATCTCACCAAGTCTGCATTTATTTGATAAAAAATACAGCAAGAACAGTAATATTGTTAAATACTATTACAGACATTACTGTTTTATTTTTAAAAAAAAAGTAATTTACATTTTCAGCATCATTACAGATCAGCATCATCACACGATCCTTCAGAAATCATACTAATATGCTGATTTGCTGCTTAATTATTTTCAGTTATTATTATAGTGCTCAATTATGTACAAACCCAATTCCAAAAAAGTTGGGACACTGTACAAATTGTGAGTAAAAAAGGAATGGAATAATTTACAAATCTCATAAACTTATATTTTATTCACAATAGAATATAGATAACATATCAAATGTTGAAAGTGAGACATTTTGAAATGTCATGCCAAATATTGGCTCATTTTGGATTTCATGAGAGCTACACATTCCAAAAAAGTTGGGACAGGTAGCAATAAGAGGCCGGATTCACAATTTGTACAGTGTCCCAACTTTTTTGGAATCGGGTTTGTAAAATGGTTCTTATGAATTCTGAATAGTTCCTGTAAAAATGATTTTTTTTCATGATTCTTTGATGAAAAGAAAGTTAAATGAAAAGTAATTATCTGAAATAGAAATCTTCAGTGACATTATAAATCGTTTCACTCCCTTTTGATCAGTTTAATGCATCCTTGCTGAATAAATGTGTTAATAAATGCATTAAAAACTTTTGATATCATGATATCCACAAAAAAAATATTAAGCAGCACAACTGTTTTCAACACTGATAATGTTAGATATTAGATAGCAATTAAAGCAGGGAATGGACAAGGTCATTTAACTTTCACATTGCAATTTCATATAATGGGTCGTTTTTAAGGCTTTTCCCACACACACACACAAAAAAAACGTGGGTACATTTTACTCTTCAGTATAATCGTATGCTACACAAATATCCTTAAATGTAAAATTTACCCCAAATATGCCTTGATGAATGAAAGAGGACTAATGTAAATCATTATATAGTAGCCACGGAAAGTATCTGCTTTGAACAGTTCTTTCCGTGGCTATATGTGCAATTCTTCAAAGTAAAACACTAATAATAATAATAAATCATATTTGAACCTCAGTTACTAATAAACTGATTCCTGAAGAATCATGCAGCAGTTGTCTGTGTGAAGTTTTGTCATGTTCTTCCACAGCAGACTCAGTAAGCCATCAATATACTGTGTTTGTATTTGAAATACTCTGTCCAGTAGAGGGCAGTGTATGCAGGGATTGTGGCCGATCATGTTCCCACTGTGAATGTAACATTTTGATTTGTTATCTATTTCTGCTTACTTTCACGTTGTATAAATTCAGCTCAGTTACTCGCAGTTTGAATGATCCTTCTGATATTTTATAACACTTTTTTAGTGCCTCTCTTTATTTTATATCTGTGTGGCGCTTTTATCATTACCCACAATTCTTAGCAGAGAGCCATGGAAGCAAATTCACATTTTTACCTCTTTGGATGTCTGTTAGATGTTATAGAAATTAGAAGAAGAAAAAAAAAAAAAACAGAAAACATACTTCACTCCAGGCTATAGTTACTCTTGTCAGATCAATATTTATTTTTATTTTATTTTATTTTAATGCCAGTTTAAAGATGCATCATAACATCACCTGAAAATGAAAAAAATATATACAAATAAAAATCTGTCACTATTCATGTCATATTAAACTTTTTTTTTTTTCTTGGAAAATACCAGAAAATTATCTTTTCGTCTCATTTAATTTTTTTTTTCTTTTATTATAGACATGGTCCATATGAGTTGCATAAAATAACCTTAAAATAAACCTTTTATTATTTTATTTTATTTTAAAAAATCATGATAAATGCATCATCCAAAAAAAAAAATTAAGTCAAATTTGAAAAAAGTTCATTTGCGCAATATGTTTTGTGACTGTCGTTAAAATGATTGAAATTCAAATGGCTTTCACTAATGTAATGAAAATCTTTATGGTTTGTTATGCAGAAATCTTTTCTACAAAACATCTCCTAATATTATACACAATAAGTGCTTCACTAGCTCAACATTGAGACATTAGAACACATTTAAATAATAAATAATAGTAATATTTCACCGTCATAAGCAGGGGCCAAAAGGGCCTTTGTTAATAGGCTTCAAAACATGTACTATATAATTTTATTTATTTTTATTTTATTTTACCCACCTGATAGCAGCATTTTGTCAGCTTTGATCTATTGAGCAAATACTCACTTTTTCCAGTTTTCTGCATCTGCTGAAAAAAAAAAAGCCAATTGAATTTAAATTATGTAATTAGTTATGCAATGGGTGTATTGGTATGGATATCAGTGTGGTTTGTATGTGTCCTGATAAATGTGTGTGAGTGAATGACATTTTTTTTTCTTGGTAGTTATGGACTGCACTGAAAAAAAAGATTTGTTGGATTTACTCAATTGAATTATGGACATGTTAAAAAATACTTTTGTCGGGGGAAAATGTTAATATATATAATATGCTTACGAACGTTTTTTTGACATGGATATTTTTGTCCTCTGAGTAACTTATCTTAAATTTGACGCACAAGGTTTCCTTCATGGAGGTTTCTTATTAATTGTGCTATACTCAGGTATGAGCAGTAGATGGAGCCCGACGGTGTTTTGTTCCGTGCGGCAGCCAGCAGCGGCTCCTCGTGGAAGTGCTTCATCAAGTTCACGTTTCAGTTACCATATCAATGATGTGTTAAACGGCCTTTTGGGTCAAAACTAAGAGTGACACTCCAAAAATAGAGCAGTTATTTGGGGAAGAACACCAAAATAAGGCTTTCCCATGATATGTATGGGTCTTTCCCATTAGCGAGACAGTGACGCAAAGTTCTCAATGAAGATGGCCTAACTTTTCCCACAGCCTAAAATAGCCTCCTGGAGGTGGTTGATAACCAAATATAGCTAGTTTTGGGACCGGACCAGAGCGAACACAGTTCTGAACAGCTGACCAATGTAACAAAATCTGGCTGTAACTCAAAACAGTGTTATTGTAACATCAGGCTGGTGGTCATGTGCAAAAACTAGTGCTAGATGATGAAAAGGAGAAACATTTGAACAATAAAATGTTATATATTACCCATACAATGTTATTTGTACTTTAAAAAATGACAAAACACAATGTGCTAAACGACGAGTTTATTGAGGAATTGAGGAATGCCGAGTTGTTCCACAAAATACTGAATAAAATATTTGGATAATATAACCATGGCCTCTAGATAAATATTTTTCTAACTTCTACCAAATGCTTCTTAAATGTATTGTGCTGGAATATGCACTGGAAACACAGGATCATTTTCAGGATACATTTTTAAAATGGAATTCATGGTGTATTTTTGCACTTAGACAATTCACTCTCTTTGGCCACCTTCATTTGATGTTGTAACTAACCACAGATTTTTGAAAGACAAGAGTTTGCGTGCTTCCTTATTAGTGTGTTATTTCATATTGCAAACATGTTCCTGGGCTTTGCACTTATTACATAACAAAAACTGGAGCAGTTCCCTGCTCGTTCAGTTAGCTGAATCTGAAACAATTCAACAAGAGTGGCCTACAAGTGAATGCTTAACAACGACCAAATTCATTAAATAGATAAATGACACAGCCTGTGTGCATAATATTGTCCATATACTATGTAAAAGTTATGGCTGCAGAAGTTCAGTTGACACCATTAGTGGCATAATGTAGATTACCACAAACAATAATTTCTCATACCTTGTTTAAAAAAAAAATCTTAAAAGGTTGTGCACACCAAGGATGATAATGATAACTAAATCTAGAAAGTAATAGTTTATTCAAACATGAAAATTAGCTGCAAATGTACTCACCCTCAGGCCATCCAAAGATGGCTTAGATGAGTTTGTTTCTTCATCTGAACAGATTTGTAGAAATGTAGCATTGCATCACTTGCTCACCAGTGGATCCTCTGCAGTGAATGGGTGCTGTCAGAATTAGAGTCCAAACAGCTGATAAAAACACCACAATAACCCACAAGTAAAGAACCTCCAGTCCATCAGTTAACATCTTGTACATTGAAAGGCTGTGTTTATAAGAACCCAGTGGTGTATAAAGTACCTGAAAGCCATACTCAAGTAAAAGTACAGATATCTTACCAGAAAATTATACTTTGGTAGAAGTTGAAGACACCGTTTAGAATATTACTTGAGTAAAAGTCTTAAGCCCCGTTCACACCAAGAAAGATAACTATAAAGATAATGATATTAGCGTCCACACCAGCGAACAATCTCGTCTGTTTATTCTAAGCGCACGCGCCTCTGCCGCTTTAAATTCTTGAGCTCGTTACAGCAGGATGGATTCTGATTGGCTGTCGATTTTTTATCGTTCATCGGCTGGAGAAAAATCGTTTTGAAAGTGATTCCAAGGATATCGTTTCTCTTTGTCTTTATCGTTATAGTTGTGGTGTGGACTCTGCTATTCTTTAATATTGAGAACGATTTTTAGAACTATATCTTTATCGTTATCTTTATAGTTATCGTCCTTGGTGTGAACGGGCCTTTAAAGTATGTGATATTTATTGTACTTAAGTACGAAAAGTATTTTTTTTTTCATCTTAAACGTACTTAAGTATTGAAAGTAAAAGTACAAGTAAATGGAAAATGGAAAAGAAGCATATATATTTATATATGTTCATGTACAGCTTGAGTAGCAAGATTGTGTTCAGTTTTAACTCTTTCTTCTTCTGACTTCTGACTATCTGTAGTAAGTAACGAATATGCTTCGGGGAAATGTATCGGAGTAAAAGTATACATTTTAATTAGGAAATATAGTGGAGTAAAAGTAAAAGTTGGCTGAAATATAAAAACTCAAGTATATTTTGGGAGTATCTGTACTTTACTTAAGTAGCCTACTGTAACGAAGTATTATTACTTCATTACATTACACCACTGTAAGAAACAAATACATTATGAAGACCTTTTTAACTTCAAATGAATCCTCTATCCATAATATTGTTTTTCCAGTGGAAAATTTGTCTCGTCTGAATCAGGAGAAATATGCACAAACCTTATACACTTACAACCGAAAACAGTCCAAAACAGCTCTAAACAAATATGTCAGAGGAGTTTGATGTGAGAGACAATAGGAGATGGATGTTTTCACTGGAGGAAGCGTTATTATGGATTATGGACTCATATTTTGGCCAGAAGTGGTTTAAAGTTAAAAGGTCTTGATGGATTTGTTTATTACTAAAATGCAGCTTTTCGCTTCATACGGCATTAACTGATAGACTGGAGTGGTGTGGATTACTTGTGGATTATTGTGATGTTTTTATCAGCTGTTTGGACTCTCATTCAGACGGCACCCATTCACTCCAGATGGTTTTTTTTTCTTTCTAATTCTATAGGGACGTTCATACCACAACTATAACGATAACAACACAGAGTGACACCCCCATGTGACCTTCTGCCCGAGCCTGATGGCTGCAGATTCCAACATGTGTGTGCAAAGTCTCAAAGAGTTTTTGAGCATGTTAAGGGCCCCAAAATGCCCCGGATAGTCAGAAAAAAAATGAGTAAAGTCCATAGCCTTTTATGGGCTCGGGCCCCAATTAATTCATTTTTATGGATGCTATTATTTGAGCTGTAAAGCCGTTTAAATCATGGCAATGAAGTTGTAAAACTGGATGTTACTTTACACACACACACACACACACACACACTAAAAACAGTTAGTAAGTAATTTTCCATAGAAAAATCATGTTAACACTCATATTTGGTTATGTTTTGGAGCTATATAATGAAACAGTGAGTATTTTAATGTTTATAAATTGGCCCCATTGTAAGTGCCTCACTGTAACCCAGAGAAAGAAAAGGAAATAAAATGAACATTAATCAACATTATAAGTGTTGCTGATTGATCTTAACTTCTTGAACCTGCAATCTTCCTTTAATACATACCTTAATCCTTGGCTGAGAACTGGTTTGAATCCACATCACCCTCCAGAATCGGTGTTTCCTTCTAACTAATGTGAAAAGCATGTTTTGGGCTGTTACAAACGGCTTACGGCCGTGAGGGACATGACATCAAAGACCTGCGGCTCTAATCTTAGATTGGCTGGAGTGTCCAGAAATCCTCCTAAGCTGGAAATAGCAACGCTTAACATAGACACATGGACTGTAAGTTGTTATACAAATGTGCAAAGAAAGATGTTGGCAAGTCAGTGCAAAGTCCATTTGTTTTAGTATTAGTGTGACTTAATGATCTCAGGAACATATTTGCACAGGTGTGTCAATTTAGATTATTACTCATCTGTGCATGAACAGAGTGAAATTAAGTGTTTTTTTAGTAAATGGATATGGGTGGGTCATTCATTTGTATTCTAGTGTGTCCATGAATTATTATTGACATTATTTAAATGATTATGAACTCATATGAACATTAATGCTGTTAAGTGTGTAATGCAAAAAGAAAAAAAGAAGTTTGTGCTTCTATGACTTTCTTTCTTCTGTGAAAGACAAAAGAACATATATATTTTTAAAAACTCTCAATGTTTTCTGTCCAAACAATGAAAGCTTGTGATATTATTTTGTTTGAACCCAACATTCTTCGGAATATTTTCTCTTGTGTTCAAGGCAAAGCAACAGCTTCTAAAAGTAGTAATATTTATTTCAGCTTTTGTTTAAGATTATTTTAAGCTGATTAAACAAATCCCAAATAATCTAAGGGCACAGCCTAATCTTTTTGTTTGTGTTTCAGTATGATTGAATAAAAAGAAAAAGAAAAGAAAAAAGAAATTCAAGAATCTAAAATAATTAAACAACCAACCATGTAAAACAAAACAAAAACAAAACAATTAATTTTTAATGCATTTTCTTTAGCTTTTTTATTTTTTTATTTTGTTTTATTTTTTTTTTAGATTTTATTTAGAGTGGGATTTTATTTTTAGATTTTATTTTTTGATCGTTTATTAATATCCATATGCAATAAACATGCATTTTTTTCACACATTGGTGATTGCTTCCATGTGCAATTCATTTGTCAGAATCTGTTGAATGTGAATATGTCCATAAAATGTGGAACCATTAAAGCATCCAGACTGTTTGTATCAGTATCGCATCCAAAGAAATGTAGTAAACAAATTATTTTCTTTTTTTACATCTCTGTTCTGTCAAACAACAGTAGCTTCTGTGGTCTGCTTGTTTTTTACTCACACACAAAAAAAAAGCAATAAAAACTCATTTAAATGGATTCCTCGACATATAATTGTTTTGAGTTTCTTTGCTTTTATTTCTTAAACAGCAGACTTAAATAAAAACCCTGCTGTTATTGAAAATGTTTGTCAGGCAAAATGATAAACAATGGCACGCTGTTATTTAAATGATTTAATTGTCCTTGAATAGACAGGCCTACGATCAGATTTAGATCTTGGCCAGTATTCAGACAAGATCCTGAGGAAAACCAGCTTTGAGTGAGATGAGGTGGTGTTACAAACAAGAAACAGACCAATACAATAACCGTTGCTGGAGATGAATGTCTCTCATACTTCACACACAAAAGCACTATAAATATATGACATGATTTAAAGCATAAAGAAAACATGCACATCTCAACTTTTGTAAGATTGCACACACACACACACACACACACACACACACACACACTGTACTACTATATATAACTATATATATATACACTACTACTAACAAAAATGACAAAATCACATAAAATGATATATAATATTTTTCAATATTTTTGTCCAGCATCAAATAATCTGAGCTGCTCCACATTCATTTTATACCGTAGTTCTGTCCTCTTAATGTATGTCAGACTAACCTAGGAACCATCCAGAACACCCTAGCAACCACACAGCAGGGTTGTTATTGCTAAGTAAAACTTTTTTTTTTAAATCAAACATTTATGTTAATTGTAACAACATTAACTGTAATATAACTAAAAAAATATAAAACATCAGTTTTTGATTAGCTTATGATAAAGTACTAAAATTAGTGAAAATAAAAATAAAAAACAACAACAAAATTACTTAAATTAAAATGAAAATGTAAAATGAATAAATATATTAAATAATATAATAGTATATATATATATATATATATATATATATATATATAC
>NW_015656599.1:73544-75008 GCF_001515625.1 Sinocyclocheilus rhinocerous
ATATATATATATATATATATATACATACATACATACCATAGCAACACCCTGGCAACCAGTATCAACCGTAGCATCATGGCGGTGAATTAATGGGAAAACATTGCTCACATTTAATACAAAATAAGTTACTTTATTTTAGTATAGTTTATACAACCTATATAGAAATACAGAAGTCTGAGGCTGACAAATAATAATAATAATAATAATATTACATTTCTTATTTTGTGTGGAAAACTGAATTGCTATGTTCTGTGCTGAAAAGTTCACCAGCAGCATTTTTTGTTGACCCTCAAATGGGCATATTTGAGCTAATACCAGAAAGGAATTTACAATTTGAAAACAGCTCCTTTCCACAACTTTATTACACACAACTGCCAGGAGGGTCTGGAAAGCCTGCGGACGTTTGCCAGGGATTCCTTATTTGATGACTTTCCTAGACATGCTATGGAGAGTTTTGGGTTCAACAGTGTCGTTCGGAGGCCACGCTCGGAGTAAACAGAGCAATTTTCATTGCTCAGAGAATATTACGGTAAACTTTTGTTTCCAACGACTTTGAATGGGTGACTTTGAAGTGTCCTGCCTGCATATAAACCCGACCACAATTAGGACTCTTTTGTTTTGTGTTTTTCCACTGTATGTTGTTTTGAGGAGACTGACTAACTCTGACACGCTTAATGTGAAAGTCACATATAATTTCCTATTTCGGTCGCAGGTGGCACGGTGAAATGAGCTCCGTTACAAATACATCAGATACTTTCCCATCGTACCGATCTGTCAGGAGAGTTTATAAAGCGTTTAGTGACGACACAATGGATGAAATAGGCCCATGTCCACAGAGCTTGAAATACGGGCACCTGTGAATTCTCGCCTGACTATTGGACAGCTGCGCTTCTCTTTAAAAGTCATGCTGACTGACTGCAGAAGGAGATAATAAATGGCCCTGGTGACCTTGAACAGATGCATGTGTCACAGATGCCATTCGAAACGCCAACGCGACACATTGCGTGGTCTATTGAGAGCAGCGCTGGACTAATTCACTGCATGTATTTCTAGTGTCTTTGTCCCAATCATTAGAATGTGAATGGCAGTGCAGCACCTTTTGTGTTAATCAAACGAAAACATTGTTCGTTTAATATTAATTGTTCCTTGTAGGATGTTTTTGCATCTGGCAGCGGACCATATTGTATCTGTGAACAATGGGTAAACATTGAAACAGGTGTTGTTTATCCATGCTTGTTTCCTTAACTCTATGCGAATGTGTATGTGACATATGCTCCATCGTTTTGAGTTTGACCCGGAGTATCAGTTTTTGATTAGCTTATGATAAAGTACTAAAATTAGTGAAAATAAAAATAAAAAACAACAACAAAATTACTTAAATTAAAATGAAAATGTAAAATGAATAAATATATTAAATAATATAATAGTATATATATATATATATATATATATATATATATATAT
>NW_015656599.1:75206-80542 GCF_001515625.1 Sinocyclocheilus rhinocerous
ACTGCATGTATTTCTAGTGTCTTTGTCCCAATCATTAGAATGTGAATGGCAGTGCAGCACCTTTTGTGTTAATCAAACGAAAACATTGTTCGTTTAATATTAATTGTTCCTTGTAGGATGTTTTTGCATCTGGCAGCGGACCATATTGTATCTGTGAACAATGGGTAAACATTGAAACAGGTGTTGTTTATCCATGCTTGTTTCCTTAACTCTATGCGAATGTGTATGTGACATATGCTCCATCGTTTTGAGTTTGACCCGGAGTTTTTACTATTTTCACATTTCTGGTTCAAATAAATCCTGCTCTTTTTAGCTTTCTATTCATCAAAGAACCCTGAAATAAATTATGATTTCACAAAAGTGTGACGCAGCACTGTTTTCAACATTGATACGAAATGTTTAAAAAAAAAAATCATAATGACCCCAAACATTTGAATGGTTGTGTAGTTCATTAATTAAGATATAAAAATCAGGTTAAGTCAATATATAATGCATGTAGGCTATTGTAGGTAACGAACAAGCTATGGATATTGATTTAATTTCCTGAGGTAAATGTAATTTGGCATGTTGCTCACCGGCTGTTTTATTGACGTCCGCGCTTGAAACACAGACAGGGCGAGAGATTATTTCAGTTTATACTGTATATTTTAACATAGCCTACCACTGAAATTCATTCGTGTTTTTATAGTCCTGCAGTAATGATGAGGGAAAAATGATCTGTTCTGAGGCAGCTTACACTACCATACATACAAATCGATTTATTTATTTGTTTGGCTTAGCGGATGCTAATCTCATATACTTATATTTATTATTATTATCATTATGATTTTGAATTTTAATTGTTGCACAAATGTAATCAATGACTGAACCTTTCAAGTTAAACAGACCAATCAATGCAACACAACGGCCTTTGCTTCCATCCAAAATGTTGTCTGTGAGGCGCAACCACTCAGGCCAATCAGCTTTCAGTATCACGTCATCAAACCTACTTGTTGATAAGATAACAGGTGAAGAGAAACTTTAAAAAGGTTGGCAAAATATCGATGAAATACAAATTAATGAAGGATTTTACAACAAGTGACAAATGACATGGCACAAAAACACACAAAAAAAGCTTTTGTGTTGCAAAATAAGGTGGATAAAACCCCTCTACTAAACCACTGCTACTAACAAAAACCGCTCAGAACGCATCAGCAACCGCATAGAAGCGTCCTGGCACATTTGCGTTGTGGCTTCAAGTAGTGCATGGGTAAGCACCACTCATCTAGATTTGTCATTGCTCAAAGCTTTGGATAACCACTCTTTGCCCTTGTACGGAGGTGAAGAAATGCCAAAACGCGAACTTTACAGTCGCTCCTGCTATCAACAACAACTCAATTACTCATGCAACAATAAAGCCATCAGACCACAAAACTCGCGTATTACTGGCGGTAGAAACTAGTAAAAGTGTTATTAGGTTTCTGTTCGTGTTATGCTTCCTGAAGTACCGCTCAGTATTCATTTGTTCCCAAGATGAACCTCATTCCTTGGATATTTTTGTCCTCTTGTTATACTCATTAACAGCTTGGTTAGTTTGCTTATAAAATAAATATTTTATATACTGAAAGGCGTCCAGGCAATATAACAAGCTCTTTAAAAAAAAGAACTGAACTTTAAAAAGCTTTCACTGATGTTTGTGTCGAAAAAGGTATTTATTGCAAGCTGTCAGAGTCTGGTGCAATCCGTCTTGATTTATCCCCGAGTACCTTCAATGTGTTGTCCTAACTAAAACCTTCAGTCTATGCTAAACCATGACATCTTTGATTAGCTTTAGCAAGCTGCCCAGCTGTCTACATAGGCAGCATAATAACTGAAATTCAGTGACTGATTTGGAATGTTCATTTTCCACTGTGTTTGCCGCAATGCATTCTGGGATTGCATACTTGCAATGTTGTCATAGAAGTTTGCCCAAAATAAGGGTCCAGTCCCAAATACCCACACTAGTGGTCTTGCACATGACAGTAAGTGCTCAAAACGGTCCAAATCTGAAAAAATGCCAAAGCTCAATGCCCTTAACGCATACTAAATCCACATATCTCCAGTAAGTCTTTGGAGTGGTATTCGAGGCAAACCGTATCCCATCATTCATCATGTTCGGGAACACACATGCCCCAGAATTGTGAGATTTTGGAAAAAAAAAAAAAGAAGCTTACTAGTGTCGGTTAAATTTATTAATATTACATTATAATTTGGTAGTCAAACGTTGCACGTTGTTTTTGTGCAGAAAGAGAATGTTCTGGCATGGTTCTCAAAGTTATGAGCCAACTTTTTTCCAGTAATGTTATATATGTATACACATAACGAAACTGGAGAGACGGTGTAAAACTTGTAAACACAATCAAACTCTTTATTGATAGATAGGTGAAACTGGCAGAGTGAAAGCAACAGGCAGCAATGATGGTGATGAACGTAGACGGGGAACTTGCAGGTGAAGTTCCACACACACGTTTAACAGTCACTGATATGAAAGGAAGAGCTTTCCTTTGTTTGCAGATCGTCTGTGTGGAAACTGGGGAATGAGGAGCAGGAACATGGAGAAGGATACAGAGGTGAGCATACTTCAGGTAAGTCACAATCCAAATGACGGCAGTCTTGGAAATGGATGAAACCAGACAGTGTGTGTGTGTGGAGTGTCTTTATATCTGGTGCAGGGGTGATGAGGTGATTGGTGTGCAGGTGGTGGACCAGGGAGGATTCTGGGAGATGTAGTGCAAAAGGTGACGGGCATGGTGACTGAGATTGTTGGACATTCATTTAATGTCTTAACATTCACATAACCAAAAAAGTAAAATAAAAAGTTTAAAAAAACATAGCGTTCAAAGAACTTCCAATAAAATAATGTTTTCATACCATAATGGCAAAAAAAAAAAAAAAAAAAAGGTTAGCAAAACCGTCTTTGAACATATTTTTGTTAGCTCGGTGTTTATTTTATAAAATTATTGCAACTGATTTTTATACCTTAATTTTCCAAAATTAAATTGAATCATCTGTTGGGACTACTGATCAGACATTCAGAAGTTTAAGCACTGTGCAAACTATGCAAACTAAAGTAATAAACGCACTGTAAAAATATACTTTTTAGAATAATATGTGACCCTGGACCACAAAACCAGTCATAAGGGTCCATTTTTCGAAATTGTTAGGATAGGACAATATTTGGCCGAGATACAACTATTAGAAAATCTGGAATCTGAGGGTGCAAAAAAAAATCTAAATATTGAGAAAATCGCCTTTAAAATTGTCCAAATGAAGTTCTTAGCAATGCATATTACTAATCAAAAATTAAGTTTTAATATATTTACGGTAGGAAATTTACAAAATATCTTCATGGAACATGATCTTTACTTAATATCCTAATGATTTTTGGCATAAAAGAAAAATGTATAATTTTGACCCATAAAATGTTTTTTGTTTTTTTTGGCTATTGCTACAAATATACCCCAGCGATTTAAGACTGGTTTTGTGGTCTAGGGTCACATATGTTTAAGTAGGTATGCCCGAGGTATTTTCAAAGGCAGACTTATGTTGTCTACTGACTGGAAGCATCTTTGTGTTTGAATGATACTTGCTGTCTAGATAGGCAGTTTACTAGGTTTCGGAACAGAGCTCTGTTGTGCCATATTTAACTGTCAAAGCCCATCTTACCTTTACTCCACAAGTAGTACCCAGCCCCCAACCCAGCTTATATACAGATTTATTATAATTTATGTTGGCACATGTTTTGTCACCGAGAGGATTATCTTTATGGGATCTGCCTGAGGAAAATGGGTCAAATGACTTCTGCGAAGTAGCCTGGAACGGATGACTGATGCCTGAGCATACCTCACCAAACAGCAGTTAGATAACAGCCTCTCAATGAAAGGAAGAAGTCTTGGATGTAGGGCCAGACAGTTAAGATGTGCCCAGGTCGGTTTATGTACAGTGGGTACGGAAAGTATTCAGACCCCCTTAAATTTTTCACTCTTTGTTATATTGCAGCCATTTGCTAAAATCATTTAAGTTAATTTTTTTTCCTCATTAATGTACACACAGCACCCCATATTGACAGAAAAACACAGAATTGTTGACATTTTTGCAAATTTATTAAAAAAGAAAAACTGAATTCTGTGTTTTTCTGTCAATATGGGGTGCTGTGTGTACATTAATGAGGAAAAAAAATTAACTTAAATGATTTTAGCAAATGGCTGCAATATAACAAAGAGTGAAACATTTAAGGGGGTCTGAATACTTTCCGTACCCACTGTAAGTCACTGTAAACAGTGGTTAATGATATTAAAAAGGGAGAGGAAGAGAGAGTGGG
Organism: Sinocyclocheilus rhinocerous; assembly: GCF_001515625.1. Lineage (NCBI taxonomy): Eukaryota > Metazoa > Chordata > Actinopteri > Cypriniformes > Cyprinidae > Sinocyclocheilus > Sinocyclocheilus rhinocerous. The sequence goes on from NW_015656599.1 coordinate 79,546, forward strand.
GCTGTTATTTACATTGACACCAGCCAATCAATGAACTGGACTGTAATGTAGGGACTTTTAGCTTCAAAATGCATTTAATGTAACACATTTTGAACAGATACTGCACATGAGCAGGTGTTTCTAACAATAAGCACCTTTGGTCCTAAGAAGGAAGAAAATAAACTCTTGCTGTTATCTTGTTTACCTCATTGTCTCTTGTATTTAATTGGTCTGCTAACAATGACCAACAGTTTTCATTTAATTTTTACAATATTTTGTATATTGATGACATTCGGTGGCGGAAATGAGTGATATGGAAATTATATTTATTTTTTAATTTTTTTTCCGCAGAATGAAGTGCCAGACTTCCTTGTCTTGTTAAGGCTAATTTATAGCTACAGTTATAGTTTTTATGTATCCTAGATGCACACAGTTAAATAATATTATCATGGTTTTTTTGCATATTTAAATCTAGCAGATTCACAGAATCTATTCGTGGCCATACAGCAACACCTCAATTCTTCTGTCAGACTTTTATTTTGACGCAATGGAACCAGGAGAGGTGAATCAAACTTTGTGAAGAATGGTAGGCATGCTTTCCACTGGGTTGCGGTGCCAAGTCAAGTGTGTTTTTCCCCTCCACATGATCCTGCATTGGAGGACAGCCAGATGAGTGATTCAAGAGGTCCTTTATCAGTGGCTGGTGGGAGAGATACCATAACTTCTCTGCTCTTCCCTATTGTGTGTGGTCCACAGCTAATCCATTGTTGAGTGTTACAGAGGAAATGCACTGCAAGGAGCAAGTCATGTACGCAAGGACAAGATATCTGAACTGGTCTCACACTGGTATGCAGCTTGATATTTCATTAAAGGGGTCCTATTATGCTCTTTTACAAAGTCTTGATTTTGTTTTGGGGGTGTACTAGAACAGTCTCTCATACTAGGTTGTTCGAAAAACACATTATTTTCACATATTTTTCATTATTACAACACCTCTCTCCCCAGTCTGGCATGAACG
>NW_015656599.1:81627-97562 GCF_001515625.1 Sinocyclocheilus rhinocerous
GTGTCTACATTGAACACAAGTTTTTTTTTTTTTTTTGGCTACTCTGCCTTATAGACTTCGAATGGCCGGAATAAGGTGGAAATGGACGTGAAACTCAGGCTCCGTCCACACGGAGACGCGTTTAGCTGTATACGCATACATTTTGTATCGTATCTGCGTTTCGTCCACACGGATCCGGCGTTTTGGGAGACTGAAACCGATATTTTTTGAAACCGGGTCCCAGAGTGTATAAATCTGAAAAGGCCACCCTTGCATTTTCGTGTGGACAGCGAATCCGTATATTTTCTGAAACAATGACGTCTTCAGCCCACGTCTCGCCCCTAGTGAGACACCGCTACGCCACGTAACAGCAACTAAAACATGAACAAACACTGAACGATTGTTTACACAGATTAATAAATGTATTGTTCCATGTTCGTTTGTATACCGCGCGCAAGGTTTATGCACATAGTCCAAGTCTTCTTCTCCGTTTTTAGTGTATCTCTGTGGCAGAATTACAGCGCCACATACTGGTCTGGCATGTATACTACATCGTTTTGTGTCGGTTTTGTGGTTTCGTGTGGACGCAGATATTTCTTGAGACGAGGAGAAAAAAAAGATCAGCTAGGGAAAGCTCTGGCTTCGTGTGGACGTAGCCTATGTTCGTCTGCCTTGGGAAAGCTAGCGTGTCTCCGACATAGTTATAACACTCGTTGCCTTCTCTAGTGCAGCTCAACCAGGTCTCGTCCCATTCGTCGATATTTGTGATATCAAAAATCCCGGAAAATATGCGTTGTAGTCCAAACGAGTCGTTCGTTGTAGTTTTTGAAAACTTTGCAGATCTTTTTTATGCTCAAACAGCAACATTACAGACTAACTAAAGTTGAAAAAGTGAAAAAGCATAATAGGACCCCTTTAAGTTTTTTTTTTTTTTTTTTTTTGATTGGGATTCCTGAATGACTCGGTTGGCCCAACTTGTGAATCCAATAGCTGACACCAAATAAAATCACAATCAATATTCAGTTAGTATAGCAGTGAGAAAATCTCAAACCCATTCTTTTTTCGTCAATCAGTTGTTTCCAAGAAATGGTTCAGTTGAACACAAGTGCCAAGATCACGTTATCCTTGTTTGTCAGGATGTCACAAACAGGCTGTAATTACTTCACCCAGCTTTTCTTTACTTCATAATCTTCCTGGAAATCAGTGCTGTTCCTGCTGAGGCCAAAATGTGAGTGGAAAGACTGTCTGCAGTTCCCAAACAAATCAATGTGTACTGACAGAGAAATATGGGTGTTGTCAGATGGAATGTTCTATTCTAAAAGCATTAAGAAAGAGTAAACTTTCCGATTGATCACGGTTTAGTCACAGACCACAGGGAGTAGTTTCTTATAAGTTGTGTTTTTGTGCAGACTGAATGTTACTGGTTGCAACATTGGGCCTCCTTTCAAACAAATTGATGCAACCATTGTTCAATAACTTTTTGGCTCTACTGGCGATGAATTTTTAAAAGCACAATTATTCTGTATAGTTTCTCAATTAAGATTAAGGTTATAAGGTTGCAGGCAAAATAGAGTGCAGCAGGGATGACGCATTTATGCAGGCCTGGGGTGTCCAAACCTTTTCCTCTGCAGAGTTAATTAAACACACCTGAACCAGCTAATCAAGGTCTTCGGACTCACTAGAAACTTCTAGATAAAGTGTGTTGGAGCTGAAATCTAGAGGACGTTGGCCCTCCAAGTTTTGGTGGTCACAGTGCTTATTTTCTGCAATAATCCAAAGCCAATTGAAAAATCCTATTGGGTTTTTGGCAAGAGAACCAGGATTATGCAAACTTCTGGGTTGGCCTACAAAAATGTTGGTACAATTGTATTTTCCGACTGTTCAGAATATGGATCTCAATCAGAATAAAATGTGCATATCAGAAATTCATGTTCAGAAATTCACGCGAAAGAATAATAGCACCAACACCAACTGCCAACAAATTCTTGTAACTTGTAAGTTCACTATTTTATTTTCACAATAGCAAAAGTATAAAAACACAAAAACATTAGTCTTCATCATATCATTTATATTCAACCTGACACAATTCACCTCTCCTAGACTGCAACATCATGACATTAAGGCTATTATACCTGTCATATCACACTGCAGGTGCTCTAAAACACTTTCCCAAGACGTCCTAAATTCCTCACTCATGGGACGATAAGCTATCAAGAACATGATGACTAGGGCAGGATTTCAGCAAGGTGGGAAAACCAAACAATGAGAGCCAGCTTTGACTTGTTTTGCTGGCCGTAAATCCTAACTTGACACCGTGCTGAAAGTGGAGTGAGTGGATTGCGTCGCTTCATGAGAAGCTCTAAACCATGAGTCATTCATAACTGTGTTAAGCAGGGAATTAATATTCCCCCACAGATCAGGGCTTACTCAGACAATTCTGCTGCAGATTATTTTACACCTGCATCACCTGTCGAGGAATAATGTTTTCATTTTTCATTTCATTTGAGAAGGTTACAGAAGAACAAAAAAGCTAAGCTTTTTTTCGTACTTTAAGGGACCAAAATAAAAGGGCCAACAGACACTGAATTCAGCATTATTTCAACTGTAACAGTTTGGTCTAATTTCTCTGTAAAAACATATGATGTGCAACAACCATTCTATTCAAAATGTCTAACGTTGAACAGGACTGAAACTCAAACAAAAAAACAAAACCAAAACCCAAAAAAACCCCCCCAAAAACAAATCATGGCCTTTACTAGCAGATAGAATTACAACACCCAGCATTACTTACAGTCAATATCTTGTTTCCAAGCTAGAAAAAAAATAAATATATATATATATAGCAGAGCTCTGCATGCTGCGTCAATCATGTAACACTTGACTGTGACTTGAAGCAGAAAGAGACAATTGAGAAAGTCTCAAAATGCCACAGACCGCATTCATTTAACATGCAAAGCCCAAGTTCAAAACAATCCAGCGCTGCAGTTAATATGGTAAATCACGAAAACTCTGAACCACGCTAACCGTCTGTGGCTTGTTGTTTTCTATATGCACAATGCAAACACTACCGCTTGCAAACAAATGCATGCCTCAGCAAGACACCCAGTCAAATGCCTTTTCTTTTTTTTTTGGCTTGGACAGAGTTGCTTTCAGGATACTGGTATAAATCCCAGATCCTAGAGGGAAGCTCGCTGGTAGGTGACAGATTTATTCAAATATTAACTCACAAGCTGGCAAACAGTCTCTAGGAGCGAGCTTGCACAGTCTCTGTTAGATGAAGGCAAATAAAGGGGTTTTCACACCAGTGTCACTATAGAATTATCATTTACTGGAAAGAAATGCCCACATTTATGGTCTCTTTTATTGAATTCTAATATAAGACATTTACAATGATTTCTTCTGCATTAAAGAGTTATAAGTCTGAAATGTGTTGGGTAAAAGTGGAACAATTTTTGGAAGATTCATGATGGAAAAGTTTTTGTTTTGTGATGCAATAACTCTATTTATTTAATTGTCTCCTGTTTAGAAAGCAATCAGTCATGAAACTTTACCTGTTGTTGCTGTTTGTCTAATGCATTTTCTGATACCTCCTATCTATGTTCTAATACTGCAACTTGTGTTGTACTCAATTCAGCTTGTAATTTGGAGTTTTGATATCAAACATGTATTATATTTCAGAGAACTGTGCTGAGTAAACACTGAGTGCTTATGTTGAACAAGGACATATTTTCAACACTGCATCACAGGCCTTATTAAAAGTGGCACATTGTGTTATTGCTTACAATCAGGTGCATTACATTAAATATGAGTCATTCAATTCAGTTTAATTAGTTTAGTTTTTGGTCAAGGACATCGCTAAGATATCACACAGGCAGTTCCACTGGTGGAAAAGGGTTGGTGTAATAGATGAAAAATGAGTCAAATTTAATTTACATAATTGACATTATGTTCATGAACTAGTACACCATCATCAACTACGTACACCCTACCAATTATCATTACTTTATTAGGAATCTGATATATTATTTAAACACTAATGTTTCCACTTTTAAAGCATTCGTCCGTGAGCACTGTCCTATTATTTAAAAAAAAAAAACATATTATGTTACTCCACAGTGCATTAACTAATGTTAAAAGATACAATTTTGATTTTACAAAATGTACTAGAAAATGTTGAAACTGAACACAATTGTCCTACAATAGGCTTCATCTTCTATATACTGTACAAAGCAATGTCTTTTTTTCTTTTGATATTGATATGAAACATGTTGTAAGATCATTCACCCATATTTCAGCACAGAAATATTTTTAAACCTGATGCAACACTACTCGTTCCTCTCCAGGTCTGTTTAGGCTCTATATAAACATGAGGCTTTTTTAACAGCGTATGTTCTCAGTGGCATTTCTCACGATAACTAAAACAGGTTACTAAGGATGCAAAATGAGCCACCCAAATTTCCCTCCTTTAGAAACCCACCTGGCCCCAAACCAAAACCAATAAATCTGAGCTTAGGAAAAGATTAAACAATATATTTGCTGTGAGCACCAATAGGTAGAGGACAGCAAGCTTTCTTGTATTGAATTAGAGCCTTGAGAAAGCAAATGCAGTCCACAGAGAGAAACTGAGACAGGGCCCACTTAAGGGGAAAGAAAGTACTTTCAATGCATGTCAACAAGCAGCGGAAGAGAACTCCTAATGAGTCCAGAACTGCCACTGTGCATGAGGCAAAAACATGTTTCGTTGGGGGATGGCATGCAAACACTTGCAGGCATCTTTCGAGCTTGTGAGGGCAATTGCATGAACTCCTTAGCAAGTACGGGAAATGGCACTCGCAGACCGTCTCCAAAACCTTTCCACTAGATGGGTTCCATATGGTCTTTAGATAGTTGTGGCATTATTATAGCAACCTCATTGCATTTTTGTGTTTAGAGCATTGTGTCGTCCCAAACTCTGGGTAAAACCGTTAATGTGCCATGGCACCAGACGGGTTGCACGTTTGTTGGTGCCGGTCTGTGGTTTGACTTAAATGACGGACTGTGACCAGGACCTGTTATTGTGTTTATGGTTACTGTAAATGTTTCGGCTCAGGCACTAGTACCAGAAAAACAGGATGAGAGAGAATATACTACCTAAAAACAAATTTTCATTATCCACTATTAAAGAGTTTATGAGAGTTCTGATACTCAAAAATGACAAGACTGAAGAGATAAATGGGACAATTTATGTTCAAATATTATTAAATGAGCCTTAAAGGCATAGTTCACCTAGAAATGAAAATTCTGTCATCACTTACACACCCTCCACTGGTTCAAAACCTGTATGAGTTTTTTTTCTTTTCTTTTGAACACAAAAGAACATAATGTTGAAGAATGTTGGAAACCAAACAGTTGACGAAAAAAAATACTATGGAAGTCAATGGCTACCGTCAACTCATGGTTATATTCAGGGATGGGCAGTATTTCAGATACATGTATTTAAAATACGTATTTGAAATACAAAATACTTTTTTTTGTATTTTAAAGCCTTTGAAAAAAAAATCTAATATAACTTGCATTTAAGTACATTTTTCCACAAAGTATTTTGTATTTGTATTTTAAATACATTTTCATGTATTTATACCCATCTCTGGTTATATAATTCAACATATGTTCTTTTGTGATACACGTTTGGAACAAGTGGAGGGTGAGTAAATGACTGAATGAATGAATTTTTGGGTGAACATTTTCTGAAACTGCATTAAAAAAGTGTCTACATTGGAAGTATTGAATCTGCATTTCTTTATTTTTTGTTGCATTATCTGATTTAAATTGAACTGACTTGTCAAATGCATTGACACAGGTGTCATCTCTTTACAATCTTTCAGCTAGATTCACCATCTATAAACATCTATAAAGTCTTTTTTGGAAAAGCTGAAATTTGATATGCCTGGGAACCCCATTGTGGCCAATCCTACAGGTTTTTTTTTTTGCATTTTTTTTAATTTTTTTATCATTTGATTTTGATGGATGTCTTTACCAAAAACACATGTGGGAACAAATTCACTTTGCTTTGTCATTAATCTGGTCTCACATGTTTATATATTTTGGGATTTATCCTATTCTTGCCAATAGGATTGTTATGTTGACTAATGATGCCCAATTTACTTGCTGCAGCAGTTGAAATTTTTGACTGAATACCATAATGACTCAGTTGGTCTTGCTTGCATAATATATTTGGATAATAAATAATTTTGTAGAACACTAAAAGAAGACTTGAAGAATGTTCACGCTGCTTTTACATTTCTAGAACAATGATTTGGTTTATCCTGGTTGGTTGCCAGGGCATTGTTAGGTGGTTTCAAGGGTGTTCTTTTAGAGCATTGGTACTGTTTTAAATCTGTTGCTATACACTGTTGGATGGTTGACAACAGTGTTCATTTCGTTGATGAATAATTTTCGTCATAATTTTCGTCAACGACATTTTTTTCACAGACGACAACGAGACGATAACGAACTAAAACTCTTTTTGAATGACAAAAACTATGAAGTAAATCTATTGACATTTTTCGTCAACATAAAAACGAGACGAAAATGATAGGGAGGGACGATTTGGGAAGAGATTCATTCAGAACGAATCTGCTGCGTGGTTCGGAGGTTAGATGCGTAGGCCTACATATAAACTGGCGGGACATAAGCTAACATACACTTGCTGCACGTCGCATAAAACGTTAAAAAATGTCAATATGTGGGAGTAAGAGAAGAGCAGACATATGGATAAATCTGACGACGCAAGAGAGAACTCAATTCGGTCCGGTTTTCTGAGCGCAGACACTGAGGCATACACACACAGAGAGCGCGTCTCACAGCGCGCGAGAACTCTTTCGCGTCGTATGAATGGAGAATTACACACAAAATGATGTCGAATTGTCCGTTTTGACGAGTATTCACGTAAACACAGTTGATTACGTCTTAAGTGAACGTAAACAGTAGGGAGAACGTGTATTAGTACATTGCACCCATTGCAGCCGTGCATTCGGTTTTAAAGGGACAGCAGCCTAATTTAGTTGCTATTGTCCGAGTCACTGATGTTAAATGATAAAACCTTAATATCAAACCTATACAATGAGTTTGGAAATTTTAGAGACATGCTTAATCATTACACTGTAACTAAACCCATTAGATTTTAGCCGACTAAATTTACTGTAGATTTAGTCGACTAAAATCGTATGATATTTAGTCGACTAAAACGAGACTAAAACTAAAAACAATTCAGATGACTAAAATATGACTAAAACTAAATGGCATTTTAGTCAAAAGACTATGACTAAAACTAAATCAAAATTTGCTGTCAAATTTAACACTTTAACAAGGCATTACAATGTAGTTTTGCTGTTCAAGATGTTAGGAATGTTGCTAGGAGGTTGCTGTAATGTTGTAGGTATTTGCTAGGGCATTATGGTGTAATGAGTTTTGTGTTCATTGCAATGTTTCTAAGGTGTTCCGAGTGTTGTTTTATTAAAGTGTTCCTGTGCTGTTTCTAGGATGTTCAGGATGGTTGACAAAGCATTGCAATGCGGTTGACAAGATGTTCCAGGCACTGCTAGGCGGTTGCTAGGGTGTTTTGTAGGGTGTCGTGAATGTTTTAAGTGTATTACTGTGTGGTTGGCATTTTTTATTTATTTATTTATTTTTGGCTGGTTGTCAGTGCACTGCTATGTTGTTGATAAGGTATTTTTAGTGCTTGCTAGACCATTTCTAGGAGGTTACTTAGGTGTTGTAGGTGGTTGTTATGGTGTAACAGGCGCTGCATTAGGGCAGTGCTACTGTTCAGAATGTTTTTAATGTGTTGCTGGTTGCTAGGGTGTTCAGGGGTGGTCAACAAGGCATTACAATGTGGTTTCCAAAATGTTGGGAAAGTTGCTGGTAAGTTGCTATGGTGTTTAGGGATGTAACAGTATGAAAATTTCATATCACGATTATAGTGACCAAAGTTATCACGATTATCAATATTATCACGGTTTTGTTCAAATTAGATGAAAACATTCAAAAAGAACTGATACACACACTGAAAACATTTCAATAAGTTTTATATTTGAAAATCAACAAACAACAAATACAATTAGCAGCTATATGCACTTTTTTCAATATTTTTTGTCCAATTATTTGCCCAGTTAGTTTTGGTTGAGGTAAAAGTTACCTTGCATTCGCTAAAGTGGGTGGTGGTCACGAAGATGACGGAGCAAATTTGATGCGTTTCCCCTTTTTGCAGCGACTTTCTTCAGGCAAGATCAGCAGACAGGGTGACCTTCCTTGATTAAATTGCCTTCAGGACTCTTGTAAAAGCCAAAATACGACCAGACCACCGATTTGGTCCTCTTAGATGGCTGAAAAATCTCCCGAGCGCTGTCACTGCCTTCCGCCATTTCGTCTCGTGCAAAAAAAACAACAACAACAACATTGCATGCTGCTTCTGCGTCAGACTGATGCTGGCTGGACAGGATTTACCGCGAGGTCCATCCCTAATGGTGTTGTAGGTAGTTGCTAGGGTGTTGCTATTTATTAGATTATTGTTGTGCATTGGTAGCAGAGGTGTAAAGAGTACCTAAAAACCATACTTGAGTAAAAGGGTAGGGGGTTTCTAAGGTGTTCTGATTGTTTTTTTTAAATGTGTTGCCATGTTGTTTCTAGCGTGTTCTGTGTTCAGTGTGATTAACAAGATGTTCCAGACATTGCTAAGAGCTTGCTGAGGTTTTGTAGATAGTTGCTACGGTATTTTGTAGAGTGTAGTGAATGTTTTAAGTGCATTCATGTGTGGTTGCTAGGGGTTTTTTTTTGTCTGGTTGTCAGGACATTGCTATGTTGTTGATTTTGTGTTTTGGATGCTTGCTAAACCATTGCTGAAAGATTAGTAGGTTGTTGTAGGTAGTTGCCATGCTGTAATGAGTGTAGTTTTAGGGCATTGCTACTGTTCTGAGTGTTTTTAGTGTGTTGCTATGCGTGTTGTTATGGTGTTCAGGGCTGGTTGACATGGTGTTGCAATGTGGTTTCCAAGACGTTGGGAACATTGCTAGGAAGTAGCTGTAGAGTTGTAGATAGTTGCTAGGGTGTTGCTATTGTGTAGTGGGTGTTTTTGTACGTTGCCATGTGGAACTCTCTTCTGAGAGTTTTATTTTAATATTTTGTGGTGTTGTTGCTAGGGTGTTCAGCGTGGTTGAAAAAACATTGTAAACAGGGTAAAGTGGCTGGTTTGTATGGTGTAGTGCCTGTTTTAAGCACACTGTGTGGTTGCCAGGGTTTTCTGGTTGGTTGTCAGAAGGTGTGTCTCCATTGCTAAGAGGTTCCTAGGGTGTTGTGGGTAGTTTCTAGAGTGTTGCCATGGTGTAGCAAGTGCTTAAGTGCATTGCTATGTGTTTTTATGTGGTATTTTCGGGTGCTTGCTAGAACATTTCTACGAGGTTGCTAGGGTGTCGTAGGTAGTTGCTACAGTGTAACGAGTGTTGTATAAGGGCATTGCTACTGTTCAGAAAGTTTTGAATGTGTTGCTGGTTGCAAGGATGTTCAGGGGTGGTTTACATTGCATTGCCAGGGTGTTCTGATTATATTTTATTTGAAAACTATTTGAGTAATGTTCACACTTCTTTTTTCCCCATAAAAGAATCTCCAAAAATTGGAACTGGGAGTCCATGGGCAAAAATGGCAGCAACTAGGCACGTTTTTTGGGTACATAATCTTCTCGTCTTTCCCAGCATTGATACTAATATCATTAGTGGCAGTGCATGTCTGGCTCTGTGGCTTAACAGATGTACTGAAGTAGAGAAAATAATTGTTGTGGTTAAGCACATGACATGTTATTTTTCCGTTGGCTCTTGAGCACATGTTCTCTGTATTGCTTTCGGTGAGGGGCATGCTAACACTGGACTGGGGTGTTTAGCTGCATTACATCCACTGTGCTTGAACTTGAGTTGTTTTTGTGTGCAGGAGTCACTGGGTTCACAGGGATGGAAACAGTGTATCCCCTCAGGATCGTATGTCATGAAATACGGTCCAAATTTGAGAACTCAAAACGCATTCTCATGGAGTTTGTGTTGGTTATTTGGCATTTAGCAGATGCTCTTTAACCAGCATGCAGCGCAGTAATCAGAGAGACAGTCTCCCGGGGCTCAGTGACTTGTTCAGGAGCACAATGGTGACCGACAACCTTTGTTTGATCAGCTCATATCCTTCATTTCTAGACTTCTTGCCAAGTTAAAATAAACTAATCTGTGACTAGATACCGATTTGTATTATTGTTTCTATTTTATAAATAAAAAGTATTAACATGTGTTAAGTTTTAAAATTTGATTGGTGATTGCCTTTGTCGAACTTGCCAGCACTAATTTTTGTGGATGGTTGCTAGGGTGCTGTAGGTAGTTGCTAAGTTGTAGTCAATGTTTTTAGCACATTATTATGTGGTTGCTAAGATATTCTCACTGTGTTTAAGTGGTTTTCACGTTGTTATGTGGTTGTTAACCTGGTTGTATTTCAGCACATGGATATGTTGAGTTTTCTAGATGGTTGCAAATGCATTGCTATTCAGTTTATAAGGTGTTCACTGTGGTTGCTATAGGGTATTGGTAGGTGATTGCTAGGAGATTAATATGTGGTTGCTAAGGTGTTCGGATTGTTTTAATGTTTTTTTGTGGTTTCTAAGGTGGTTTTTGGGATGGTTGCCAAGGCATTACTATGCAGTTTATAAGACATTCTAGGTGGTTTATAGGGCGCTGTTATGTGGTTGCTATCATATTCTGGGTGATTGCTTGTACATTGTGGTTTCTAAAGCATTTTGAGTGTTTTAATTAGTTGCTGTGTGGTTCCTGCAGTATTCACAGCGGTTGCCAGAGCATTGCTAAGGCATTCATGCCATTGCTAAGGTGTTCTGCATGTTTTAATAAGTTGCTGAGTGGTTGCTAGGGTGGGTGTTAAGGTGTTCAGAGTGTATTACACATGACTTTGTGGTTGCTAGAGTTTTGTTTTTTTGGATGGTTAACAAGGCATTGCAATACAGGTTGTTCGGGGTGTTTGTCTTGGTAGGTGGTTGGTAGGGCATTTTGTTTGCTTTATAGGACATTAATATATAGTTTCTGAGGTGTTCTGAGAGTTTTAATAAGTTGCTGTGTGGTTCCTAGACTGCATTTTTGTGCTTTGCATTGTGGTTGCTAGAAGTTTTAGGCTGGTTGCCAGGGTGGTGCTGTGTAGTTGATAAGATGTTTTGGTCACTTATTAGGGTTATTCTAGATGGTGGCCATGGTGTTATTTTTAAGATGTTGTGGTGGGTACTGAGTGGTTGCTATGGCCTTGCTGCTTGGTTGCTAGGGTGTTCTTAAGATGTGGTTACATTAGCAAAATTTTGCAGGCAAAATTTGTTGTTGTTTATTATCTATAGTGTCAAGACAAATTAAGCACAGTTCACACAAAGGTCACTTTCATACCAAACAGCTTTCTTTTGTGTTGACTTCACATGGCCAACTTGAACCCGTTGCGAAATGTGTGTGAGGAAATCTTTCACCCTTGCATAAAATTTCTTATCGCTTGGAATCCTATTAAAATTTTTCGATTCCATTTGCTGTTTTTTTGGGTGGTTGCTTGAGCACAGATAGAGGACAGTCTGAACATTAAACACACCAAATTTGGAGTCTCTAACTCAAACCCTTTAACACCACCACTTGTCCAAAGTTGCACTCACGTTTGTGCAAAAAACTTTTGAACTTAATAGTTTAGAAGCAAAATTATTTTTTCGTCTGATTTATTAGCTCATGCCGAGTCGAACTCATACCAAAATTTTAATTTCTATGAGTGAAGATTTTTTTGCAATTTTGAATTATTTGAAGGGGAACAGGATTGACATGAGATGGGAATCGAACTCAGGTCGCCACAAGTGCATTTGCGCTATACAGTATGTTGGCGCAGTAACCACGAGGCTATCAGCACCGACAGATTTGTCTGATTTCCACCAAAATTGGCTCAGATCATCTCTAGAGCATGCTGGCAAAAAGTTATGGAATTCAAGTTGATTAGTCAAAACGTTCTCGAATAACGCACAAACGAATTTGACGAAGAGCCCGTAAACATGGACGTGAGGCTATATCTCTGCAATGCTTTACTGTATTGAGACCAAACTTGGTGTGTGTTATAATAACCATGACATGAGGGTAACTGCACAGTTTTGGCACAGTGCCACCTAGTGGTCAGGAGATATGAAAAATATTTTCATACCGTCATGAAACTGGTCTTGATAGATTCCTTGGGTCATGCCGAGAACATCGATACCAATTATTCCGTAATCGGCCAAACTTCCTGTCTGCCATTTTGATTTTCTTTGAAAACCTACTTTTTGAACTCCTCCTAGACCGATTTTCACCAATTTTGACTCTTCAGAACATGCCAGCAACAAATTATTGATTTTGTGTGTCGATAGACAAAACGGTATTCAATTAATGCATCAATGAATTTGCTGGCATGATGCCAAACTGCATCTGAGGCTGTATCTCTTCAAAGCTTTGACATACTGACACCAAACCTTGTGTGTGCCATTGTCGCCTCAATTTCATAACAGCTCCCTATTGGTCAAAAGTGATGAATCATTAAATCATTACTAGTGGTTGTAGTTATGATTTTTCAGCCATTTGGACTAAAATCACCTTAAAATGGCTTCAATTACTCATTGCTGCAGTTGTTCTGGTGCTTGCTGCCTTGCTTGCTTCTGTTGTGCTTGGCCCATTAATTGCTGCTTGCAGATAGAATACTACTCACTTTTTTTGTTAAACTTGTTTTAAAGGGGAAAAATCACAAGAAATCACACCTAAAATAACAGGAGGGGATTCTCTCTGCTGTGAACTATGAGGTGGACATTTCAACAAATAATTACATTAACTGCAGTTTAAGGTAGAATTACAAATTGGTTGCCAACTGAAGCTATCAAATGTACTGTTCTTTTGCTGACTTATTGATGCATTTTAAGTCCCGGTATAGTCTAGTGTTGCAGTATTATATCATAGCCTCCTGGGTTCAGGAATGCAAACACTGGACAGATCTTTATTACTGACCTCGAGTAATAAATTTATCATGGCATTCAAAACCATGAGTCTGAGAACACCATGCTTCAGAGTCATGCTGATATATGGGTCCCACGTTTATCAATTTCACTGTGCTCGTTTCAACCAAGAGTCTGCATAAAGTTACAGTTTGAAATAAACCTATTTTTATTTGTCCCATAAATATAGCAGACAAAGACTTGAACTGCTAGAAAGATTTTATGACTAGCATAGCTATGTGTACACTATAGTTAAAACCAATATTTATTTTCATTCCTGTATTTTCTTCTGATGACCGGGATATATTTAAAGACCCTATACATTCAGAATGTTAGATTTATTTATTATTTTTAGATTTATTTCTTTATTTACTATGTCTCTTAGCCTGTGTATTAACTTTGAAGTCGAATAAATGCTACTTTACTGCTAAATTCAACGGAAATATACATTTTCCTGTAGAACGGAGTATGACATCCCTGCTGTAGAATAAAGGAGAGAGAGAGAAAAGAAAGAAAGAAAGAAAGAAATACTCATTCTTATTAAATAAATAATGATTTTTATCCAATTAAATGCTATATGGAATGAGATTTTTGTATGTAAAAGCTGTGTTATTTAAACTGTAAAGTTGTCTTAATAATATTTTTAGTCATAGAACTACTTACTAAGTGTAATGAAAACAAAACACTGACCGCAATGATTATTGTATTATTTTATTTTATTTAGTTTTGGTTTGTTTTGGCTGCCTATGTATTTGGTAGCATGGAAATGTTTGTCAATGTTTAATTTTTTAAGGACATTTTACCTTTTGTGTGGGGATAACAAAGAAAGAAGAAAAATGTGTTTTATAGACTTTATTTCATATATATATATATATATATATACACTGAACAAAATTATAAACGCAACACTTTAGTTTTTGCCCCCATTTTTCATGAGCTGAACTCAAAGATCTAAGACTTTTTCTATGTACACAAAAGGCCTATTTCTCTCAAATATTGTTCACAAATCTGTCTAAATCTCTGTTAGTGAGCACTTCTCCTTTGCCGAGATAATCCATCCACCTCACAGGTGTGGCATATCAAGATGCTGATTAGACAGCATGATTATTGCACAGGTGTGCCTTAGACTGGCCACAATAAAAGGCCACTCTAAAATGTGCAGTTTTATCACACAGCACAATGCCACAGATGTCGCAAGTTTTGAGGGAGCGTGCAATTGGCATGCTGACTGCAGGAATGTCCACCAGAGCTATTGCCCGTGAATTGAATGTTCATTTCTCTACCATAAGCAGTCTCCAAAGGCGTTTCAGAGAATTTGGCAGCACATCCAACCGGCCTCACAACCGCAGACCACGTGTAACCACACCAGCCCAGGACCTAGACATCCAGCATCTTCACCTCCAAGATCATCTGAGACCAGCCACCCGGACAGCTGCTGCAACAATCGGTATGCATAACCAAAGAATTTCTGCACAAACTGTCAGAAACCGTCTCAGGGAAGCTCATCTGCATGCTCGTCGTCCTCATCGGGGTCTCGACCTGACTGCAGTTCGTCGTCGTAACCGACTTGAGTGGGCAAATGCTCACATTCGATGGCGTCTGGCACTTTGGAGAGGTGTTCTCTTCACGGATGAATCCCAGTTTTCACTGTACAATCAACGTTGTGGATCGAGTGGCCCATGGTGGCGGTGGGGTTATGGTATGGGCAGGCGTATGTTATGGACAACGAACACAGGTGCATTTTATTGATGGCATTTTGAATGCACAGAGATACCGTGACGAGATCCTGAGGCCCATTGTTGTGCCATTCATCCACGACCATCACCTCATGTTGCAGCATGATAATGCACGGCCCCATGTTGCAAGGATCTGTACACAATTCCTGGAAGCTGAAAACATCCCAGTTCTTGCATGGCCAGCATACTCACCGGACATGTCACCCATTGAGCATGTTTGGGATGCTCTGGATCGGCGTATACGACAGCGTGTTCCAGTTCCTGCCAATATCCAGCAACTTCGCACAGCCATTGAAGAGGAGTGGACCAACATTCCACAGGCCACAATCAACAACCTGATCAACTCTATGCGAAGGAGATGTGTTGCACTGCGTGAGGCAAATGGTGGTCACACCAGATACTGACTGGTTTTCGGACCCCCCCGGACCCCCCAATACAGTAAAACTGCACATTTTAGAGTGGCCTTTTATTGTGGCCAGCCTAAGGCACACCTGTGCAATAATCATGCTGTCTAATCAGCATCTTGATATGCCACACCTGTGAGGTGGATGGATTATCTCGGCAAAGGAGAAGTGCTCACTAACACAGATTTAGACAGATTTGTGAACAATATTTGAGAGAAATAGGCCTTTTGTGTACATAGAAAAAGTCTTAGATCTTTGAGTTCAGCTCATAAAAAATGGGGGCAAAAACAAAAGTGTTGCGTTTATAATTTTGTTCAGTATATTTCAGCCACCCTGACTGCAAATAATAGAAAAATGTCATACAAAGGCAGTTGCGATTTGTAGAGTTCATCCTCAGGGTTCAGGTGACAATAAATCATGAGATAAACTTGCCTTCTGATGTGTAGAAAATGAAAGCACAGAAACTGAGATTAAAATTAGACCAGGATTTGTGATGTGGATGTTGTGTCTAATTGAATATTCCCCCCTTGGATGCTCTTTGTGTCTGGCATGTGAACTAGAGGGGACGTTTCAATATATAGCTACCAAAGCCTGCAGCAATAACTATATCTAGGTTGAAAGCACCCTCCTCCACACACTCACACAGAACACCCACATGCACACATACACACACGCACACACACACAAGCACGCGCGCACACACACACACACACACACACACACACACATAAAGACATTTCTTTATTTAGACTATAATTAATCAGTTAT
>NW_015656599.1:97965-120069 GCF_001515625.1 Sinocyclocheilus rhinocerous
ATAACTGATTAATTATAGTCTAAATAAAGAAATGTCTTTATGTGTGTGTGTGTGTGTGTGTGTGTGTGTGTGCGCGCGTGCTTGTGTGTGTGTGCGTGTGTGTATGTGTGCATGTGGGTGTTCTGTGTGAGTGTGTGGAGGAGGGTGCTTTCAACCTAGATATAGTTATTGCTGCAGGCTTTGGTAGCTATATATTGAAACGTCCCCTCTAGTTCACATGCCAGACACAAAGAGCATCCAAGGGGGGAATATTCAATTAGACACAACATCCACATCACAAATCCTGGTCTAATTTTAATCTCAGTTTCTGTGCTTTCATTTTCTACACATCAGAAGGCAAGTTTATCTCATGATTTATTGTCACCTGAACCCTGAGGATGAACTCTACAAATCGCAACTGCCTTTGTATGACATTTTTCTATTATTTGCAGTCAGGGTGGCTGAAATATACTGAACAAAATTATAAACGCAACACTTTTGTTTTTGCCCCCATTTTTTATGAGCTGAACTCAAAGATCTAAGACTTTTTCTATGTACACAAAAGGCCTATTTCTCTCAAATATTGTTCACAAATCTGTCTAAATCTGTGTTAGTGAGCACTTCTCCTTTGCCGAGATAATCCATCCACCTCACAGGTGTGGCATATCAAGATGCTGATTAGACAGCATGATTATTGCACAGGTGTGCCTTAGGCTGGCCACAATAAAAGGCCACTCTAAAATGTGCAGTTTTACTGTATTGGGGGGTCCGGGGGGGTCCGAAAACCAGTCAGTATCTGGTGTGACCACCATTTGCCTCACGCAGTGCAACACATCTCCTTCGCATAGAGTTGATCAGGTTGTTGATTGTGGCCTGTGGAATGTTGGTCCACTCCTCTTCAATGGCTGTGCGAAGTTGCTGGATATTGGCAGGAACTGGAACACGCTGTCGTATACGCCGATCCAGAGCATCCCAAACATGCTCAATGGGTGACATGTCCGGTGAGTATGCTGGCCATGCAAGAACTGGGATGTTTTCAGCTTCCAGGAATTGTGTACAGATCCTTGCAACATGGGGCCGTGCATTATCATGCTGCAACATGAGGTGATGGTCGTGGATGAATGGCACAACAATGGGCCTCAGGATCTCGTCACGGTATCTCTGTGCATTCAAAATGCCATCAATAAAATGCACCTGTGTTCGTTGTCCATAACATACGCCTGCCCATACCATAACCCCACCGCCACCATGGGCCACTCGATCCACAACGTTGACATCAGCAAACCGCTCACCCACACGACGCCATACACGCTGTCTGCCATCTGCCCTGTACAGTGAAAACCGGGATTCATCCGTGAAGAGAACACCTCTCCAAAGTGCCAGACGCCATCGAATGTGAGCATTTGCCCACTCAAGTCGGTTATGACGACGAACTGCAGTCAGGTCGAGACCCCGATGAGGACGACGAGCATGCAGATGAGCTTCCCTGAGACGGTTTCTGACAGTTTGTGCAGAAATTCTTTGGTTATGCAAACTGATTGTTGCAGCAGCTGTCCGGGTGGCTGGTCTCAGACGATCTTGGAGGTGAAGATGCTGGATGTGGAGGTCCTGGGCTGGTGTGGTTACATGTGGTCTGCGGTTGTGAGGCCGGTTGGATGTACTGCCAAATTCTCTGAAACGCCTTTGGAGACTGCTTATGGTAGAGAAATGAACATTCAATTCACGGGCAATAGCTCTGGTGGACATTCCTGCAGTCAGCATGCCAATTGCACGCTCCCTCAAAACTTGCGACATCTGTGGCATTGTGCTGTGTGATAAAACTGCAGATTTTAAAGTGGCCTTTTATTGTGGCCAGTCTAAGGCACACCTGTGCAATAATCATGCTGTCTAATCAGCATCTTGATATGCCACACTTGTGAGGTGGATGGATTATCTCGGCAAAGGAGAAGTGCTCACTAACACAGATTTAGACAGATTTGTGAACAATATTTGAGAGAAATAGGCCTTTTGTGTACATAGAAAAAGTCTTAGATATTTGAGTTCAGCTCATGAAAAATGGGGGCAAAAACAAAAGTGTTGCGTTTATAATTTTGTTCAGTGTATATATATAAATGAAAATGATTATTTTTTTCAGAATTTAGGCATTTTTTTATACAAAAAAATATAATTAACATTAGATTAACTTAAAATTTAAGAATTATCTTATATATTTTATTTTATATAATACATATTATATTATTTTATATTAAATATATATTTTATAATTTAGAGATTATATCTAATTCTATTTTATAATTATACCAAAAAATTTATAATTATTTTAGAATTTCTAAATTTACCAATGCATTGCTTTTAAAATCTTGTCATGTAAATGTTAAAGTGACTTCAATTTTGTATCTTATTCTCACAAAATGCATTTTGCTGAAATAGGCCTTTAGCTTGCGAGTGGAAATTTCCTAAGTCTGACGACTTGTTTTTTTTTCCCATCTTATCTGTAGCATTGACTCACCCTTTTTATACAAAACGTGTAACACAGCATGAGCCATTTCATTGTATAATACAGCTGCATGAGATGAAGCAGATAACCTGTTCAACATAATACCTCACACAATAGCTTGTGCCAAAGCTATAAAAGGCAGTTACACATTTGCTACACAAAACCCTACCATGGAAACGCTTGGTTTACATTAATTTAATGTGTAATACTGTGACATCTAAAGGAATAAACTGCATGAATAAACAGCTAACCATGAAAATCTGGGGAGCGGGTAAACTGAAGTCAGAATCCTGAACATCAGCTAATAGCCTGGAGGTAAATCACTGAGTCAGAGACATATGCAATAAATATATTCTGACTGCGCAGTGGACATGGGTTCATTCGCCAGTGTGGATTTTAAAGGGATAGTTCACCCAAAAAATGAAAATCCGGTTTAGAATATGACAATCCAGATTTGAACTTGCATTGCCCACATGAGCACCATGGCTTGATGTACCATATGCGCTAACTAGGCTCAAACTGTATGAAAATGTTAAGTTTTGTAAGAATGGACTGGTTTCAGGACCTGCATGTGATCAGATTTACAAGATATCCACTATTTAGTTGCTTTGTTTCTTGATAAGCCCTCATCTGACTTGATCATGGGATTGTTGTTATACAAATGTTTCCAAAATAACAGCTTTCCAAGAGGAAAAACTGAAAGAGGTTTTGCCCTGCACAGATTTACTGGTGATATCCTGCTAGTGTTTGAAGTGAAGTTTAATTTTAGTTTTATTTAACTGGCTCTTGTGAGGCCATGGCATATTTCTGTCATTGACCTTTTGTCCAAACCATCTGCTATCAATCATTACATCTTTTGATATCTGTTGCTGAGATACAGCAGATTTATATCGGCCTGTAAATGAATTCACATCCTGTTTGGCAGGACTAGAATGACCATTTAGCCGATTCGATTCTTCTACCACAGAAACTTTTTATGTGTTTGTATTTTGTTCATTTGTGCAGGTCTGTACCTGCCCTACACATTTAGGGACCACCATATACAACCCCCCTCCCTCTCCCTCCCATAAATAGAGATCAACAAATTTATTTATTTTTTCACTTGCTGTTTTTTAAACTATTACCTTGATCTTCCAAATGTAGTTATAGCAATGTGTCAAATATTTAGCATTACTAAGACTATTTCAACCCTGTCACAGTATATTTGGTATTTATTGACCGTTACATTCAACCCTGTTAATTTACTGTGTTTAAGATAAATGTCTAATAGCAAATTTCAACACCACACCATATCATTTGCTGTTTTTTCTTGCTATTTGTCAAGAACAATATTGTATTCTGTAAAATCTAATGTCAGAACTGATATTTGTAAAGAGTGTGTCACTGCACAACAGGGTTGAACAACATACAAACTTTTTTAAAGGATTTTCTTAGGAAATGCATATAGCGTTATAGAAAAACTGTATACAGATTAAAATCATATTTAAATGTTAAATATGCAAAGCAAAATGTAGATAATTCTATTTTATATTCTTCATAAAACTTTATGCGTCGTTTAAATTCAAACTGACTCATATTACAAAAAAAAAAATGAAATGTTGTTTTTTATTACATTCTAAACAATGGTTAGTCTATAGAATGTGATCAAATTCAGTACTATTGAGGTAGTAATTTCTAGAGAACTGACCCTTTTTATTTATTTATTTGTTTGTTTGTTTGAAAATAATGTACATTGTAATGTGCTTTTGAATGCACCCCTATAACAGAGTTGAACTATTGAGCTTGACAAGGCCAGTGTAAGTGTAAAACTCATTAAATACAATTACTTGTATGAACCTTGTGGTAAAAAAGTGTCTGACGTCAGAACTGTTATTTTTAAAGAGGGTGTCACGGCACAACAGGTTTGAGCAAACTTAAAAAAAGAAAGAAAATAAAAATGCATATAGCATTATAGAAAAACCGCATACAAAATTTAATAATATATAAAAGTTTAATATGTAATGCAAAATGTAGATAATTATATATTTATTCTCTTTCATTTTTTGACTAATAATAATAATAATAATAATAATAATGTTGTTATTATTAAGGTAGTAATTTCCAGAGAACTGACCCTATTTATTTATTTATTTTAAATTAATTTTTATTACAGTCTAAACCATGTTTAGTCTATTAATTCCGATAAAATTCATTCCTGTAGTTTCCTATGAGCAGGCCCTATTAATTGATTGATTGATTGATTGATTGATTGGCTGAGTAAGTTATTGCATGCTTTTTGTATCCTGCTGTGAACAACTGTGTTAGCAAATGTGTTTAGCACCTATTGTGAAGCTATTGAAATATTAAACCTGTTTACATAAACTCTTCACACACTGTTGACTTCATTTCAAACCCTAGAGGAGTAGAGGTAGAAAACCTGGTATTGCTATTTCAATACTCCTTAAACCTCCCTTGCTTTGTAGACTATACACCGATCCAGTCCTCTTTATTCTTTGAAAAGTGAAAAATGAATGCAGGTCTGAATGCAGCAAATGAATGAGCAGAATGAATGCCAAGCAGCTGTTGCGGGTGATGAGGTTTTGGTTACATTGTGGGGTGATATTTCTTTTGTAAAAGTTGCAATCATCCATGGAAGACGAGATGTTTTGTGGAATGTTTTTTTGCAGTTTGTGGCATTAAATCTATAGTGTTTGTCTCTTGCGCTGGCTATTTAGATGAAGAAATGGGCCTGTGACAACAAGTTTACAAAGGAAAAATGTACGTCAGAGCCTCAGTAGATGTTCTCAGAAATAAAGGAATTACCTGAGGCTAGAAGTGGTTCCCAAACCTGTTCCTGGATACCCCCCAAGCAGGACATGCTTTGGGTGTTTCCTTTATCTGACATGCGTATTTAAGGTCTCAAAGTACTAATGAGCAGATGACTTGAATCAAGTGTATTTGATTAGTGATTCATCCAATATGTGCTGTTGGAAGGCCTCCAGGAACATGGGAGGGAACCACTGCTATGGAAAAAGGTGGAATACACAAGAGCATAGAATAAATTCATTATTTTTGGATTACTAAATCACATGCTATACCAAATGAGTATGTGTTTTTTAGCATATGTGGTGGCTCTTGCCATGAGTATGTGTTTTTTAGCATATCAAGTACAGTATTTCACAAAAAAAAAAAAAAAAATATATATATCAAATGATAAACCAATAGATTTACTGTTTAAAATGAAAGTAGAAATAATATTGTTTATTCTTTTTTGTCAAATGTTAATTTGATACATCCACTAATAATCTTTTTTTTCTAATGGTTAATTATTAATATTTTGTATTATATTGCATTTATTATATTTTCTATATATAATACAGAATATGGATATATAGCAATTAATATATTACATAAAGTATATATATATATGTATGTGTGTGTGTGTGTGTGTGTGTGTTTTTGTGTACATGTGTAAATAAATAAATAAATACATTATGAAGAAATAAATAATAAAATAAATATATTAATTTCTCTGTGTTAATGTGGCACTACAAAGATGCAACATGGTTTGGTACTTTAATGCAATACTATGTTTTTACCCTCTAGTTGTTTCCATTGACAGCTTCTTCTGTTGTTACTTCTGTTGTTATTTTATTCAAAACATTAAGTTCATATGAAACAGATAAATATATTTAAAGTATATTATAGTCGCTAGCCATGTATCTGTCTCTCCACCAAGCTCTGCTGTTGAGCAAGTTGCCCAAAGTAATAACAGGGCCTGTACATGCTGAACATGCTGTTCTTGTTTGCTGAACATGGAGATTTAGGCCCCGTCCACATGGAGACGTTTAACTGTATACCAGGGCTGTACAGTGCGACATATATGTCGCACGTGCTACGAAAAACCTGGTCTGTGCGATGAATAAATTTACCACTGTAGCACGCGTGCGATAGAGTTTTGCATGTTCATAACACAGCCGCTTAATAGTGTGAAGTGATTTCGTTGTGCTTGTTTGTGTGTGTGAGATTGATTATACTTGGTAGTTAGGGGTGTGCAATATGACGATTTTTGATCGTGGACGATTAAAATGTCTCCACGATCTGCTTTTGAAGAACTGAAGGTGAAGTATGTAATTATAGCGGCAAATAGAATTGCAAAAATTACTATTTTTTTATGTTTTTATCTACACTTGTTCAGAGAACAAGTCAGTCTCGCCCCAAACTCATGTTACTTTTTAATATATTTTTATTTTAAATCCAATTTACTATTCCCAGCGACTAACTGCGATTACTTAGTCTTTGATTTGAGACTAACTTTAGACTATTCTACCTGTACACTGAAAAGGTTGTTGTGGTTGATTTAATAGTTTACATTAGACACTAATATAAGACTAGACTAACTTTACACTCATAAATATAATTGTTGTGGTTGGTTTTAAATTTAACTTCAACATTATATTGAGACTAAACTAACTTCAGAGTAGCATAACTTTACATTAAGAAAAAAAAAGAGTTGTGGTTGATTTTACTAGTTTACATTAGATTTTACTTTGAGACTAGACTAACTTTAGACTAACTTAACATTTCACTCATGAAATTATTTGTTGTGGTTTGTTTAAAAAAAAATCTAATTTCAACATTATCTTGATATTAGACTAACTTTAGACTAACTCATAACTTTACACACAAGGGGAATTGTTATGGTTGATTTTAAAAGTTTAACTTCTACATTATCTTAAAGCTAGACTAACTTTAGAGTAGCGTAACTTTACATGGAGAGTTGTGCTTGATTTTACTAGTTTACATTAGATGAAACTAGTCTAACTTTAAACTAGCTTAACATTTCATTCATTAGGAGAGCAGTTGTGGTTGTTTAAAATATACCTTTAAACATTATCTTAAGACTAGACTAACTTTAGACTACACTATCTTTAGACTGGCTTAACTTTTCACTCATAAAGAGAACTGTGGGTCATTTAAAATCTAGCTTCTACATTTTCTTGAGACTAGACTAACTTTAGAGTAGCATAACATTACACTGAAAAGCAGAGTTGTAGTTGATTTTATAGTTTTCAATAAATGCTACTTTGAGACTAGATTTTAGACTAACTTTAGACTATATTAACATGCCACTCAGAGAATTGTGATTGATTAAAAAAGTTTAATTTCTACATTATCTTGAGACTAGACTAACTTTAGATTAAACTAGCTAAACTTTTCACTTATAAAGATAATTTTTGTGGTTGATTTTAAGTTCACCTTTGACATAGTTATCTTAAGACTAGACTAACCTAAGAGTAGTGTAAATTTACATTAAAAGAGATAGTTGTGGTTGATTTTACTAGTTTATATTAGATGGTACTTTGAAACTAGACTAACTATAGACTAACTTAACATTTCATTCATTAGGAGAGCAGTTGTGGTTGATTAAAATACTTTTAAACATTATCTTGAGACTAGACTAACATTAGATTACACTATGTTTAGATTAGCTTAACTTTTCACTCATAAAGAGAACCATTGTGTTTGGTTATAAAAAAATCTAACTTCAACTTTATCTTGAGATTAGATTAACTTGATCATTACTTATAACTTTACACTTGTTATGGTTGATTTTAAAAGTTAATTGTCTGCTTTATCTTGAGACTATACTAAGTCTATAAATTCACAGTACTCTCAGTTCTCATTCCAAATAGACAAATACTGGGGTTACATAATTATCAGCACACATTCCCTTATTGTCATGAATCAAGAATGAACTGAACAAGCACATGTGAACTTGTGTCCATGATTTAACATGCTCCGGTTTGTTTTGAGACCCACTACAAATGGGCTTAGCTTTTTTAGCTTTGTTTGTTTGGCAACAGGCATGCTGAGGGTAAATTTCCACAGCTGATAAGGCACATTACACGTGTTGACCATGCCTCTGCCGGGTGTCGGCGACACGACCTTGTCTTACCTAATGAGGAGATCCTCTCAGGGAGATTACAGGACGCTAGACATGATTCACCACTCCTGTCACCACCAATACTCTAATTCACCTTTGAAATAGGTTTACTAACAGTCACAAGCAAAGTGTGAGCATGTTTCTGTGAGAAGAATGGAATGCAAGCTTAAATGAATCATGTGAACCAACAAACATCAATGCAAAAGTAATTACATTCACATGACTACAAACTATCAATTTTATCAGTTTTATTTACAGCTACATACCACACTTTTCTCATACTAGCATGTCTTCCTGAAATACAATCTAAGATTTTCAGCTGTAAAATATGTTTTTTTTAATTTTATCTCTGCTTCTGTTGATAACCTAATAGTGTGTACAGACTTTGACCACCTCCTGCCTGGCCCACTGACACATAAATGTCAGCTTAGCAGATATGATCCATGAAGACTCTTTGAACCTTATGAATGACAGGCTGAGACGCTAAGGTGGAGGCAGGGTAAGGGTGAAGGCTCTGGCCTGCTAACACAAAGGTTGCAGGTACAATTCCAAGGGAGATAGCAATCCTGCCTTCATCTATGTGCCCTTGAGGAAGGTTACTCGAAACCAGGTTGGTCTAGGAAGGCTGTTTCTGTATGTACTGTTCTTAATGGTCAGCATACAAGACAACAAGCTTTATTCTTTTACATTTTTTTATTTAATATAAATTTAAACTATAATGCATAAACTATAATACTATACTATAATATAGCTATACTATACTACACTATAACTATAATACAGAGAGAGAGAGAGAGACTGATATCAAAGAGAAGACACCTGCAGACCTTCATGACTGTTTGTGAAGGTCAATAAGCCTATTAAATCTTTATATTGACAGCAAAATTAGTTCAGGACAGGTTACACAGTGTCACATGGTGCAACCCTCTAAATGATTAATTAATAATTTATGATATTTGTACAAAAAAAAAGAAAAGATACAATAGTAAAAACATTTTGAAATTCATTAAAATGTTATACTCACTTTTTCAGGGTGTAAAGAAAATGTGCTATTACTTATTATTCGATGGTTACACCAGACGGCATTTTTAATTGAAGTTAACTGAAGTTTTCATGAAAGTGTTATAAATGTTTTTTTTTTTTTCAAAACCATATGAAACTGTTTAAACTGTTTTTATTGTTTTATTTATCGTGGACACTCTTATTACTTCATTGATCACCTTTAATCCCCATTGGCTTTCATTATGTGGGAAAGAGCAGCATGAACATTCTGCTAAACATCTCATTTTGTGTTCCACAGAAAAAAGTGAGTCATGTGGATTTGGAACAGCTTGAGAGTTAATGCGGACATTTTTTTGTATCTTTTAGTATCATTTTAAGCAAATTCAAAGCAGTGTTTACACATTTACCGAAACCAGTGATGATAGTATTAGCGTTAACGGTGCTAAAACAATTTATGCCCTGGTTTCAAGGCCTTTGCATCAGACACCCAGTTCTGGAATCTGAAACTAACATTCCTTCCTGTTTTGGCCGCAGCCGCAGCCACTGCCTAAACTCTTTTCTTTCTATTAGAGGTTTTGACTTTAGGCCCAGCGCTCGCCTGCTCTTGCACAATACAAAACCAAAACGCTGCCTGCCAAAACCAGTAGCTTGCCTCCCGCTGATAAGACAATTAGCGCGTCTCTCACTGCAGACTCCACAAAGGTTTTTCTAGGAAACCTGAAGGAGATATTCAAGAGCTCTCATGCTGAAATGCGCCGGGCTCTTTTACTTCTATTATTCATGGCATGGCAAGATCACTTTGAATTACAAGGAAAAATAGTAAAATATATGCTGCCTGGAATTATAACCGTTATTTTTTTTTTTTAACTCTGCTTCAATAACAACCATGTCTTTCTGTTCTGTATAAAGTGAATGAGACGGATCAAATGACCCATCCAAACCTCTGGGGAGTAATGAGGGTTTTCTTCATTTCCCAGGATTCAGAGCAGACAGGCCCGAAGCGTCCAGCCTGTTTGAAGTGCTCATACCTAAACTGTCCCCTTTAATAAGTCAGAGGACAACCTGGGAAAAACAGTATCCTATTAACCGCAATCTTGCACACATTCAGAGAAACGGTGGTAAACTGTTGCAGTCATTATGTCCGAGAGACTGAACAAGAACAGCAAAACACCATCAAAGAGCCTTAATGAAGAGCAGGGAATTCCACAGGCACACACTTGCTAAACACAAGCAAATTTGCTCTTAATCTCAGCTGGAAATAAAGATATGGTTCAATTGTTTAATTGATCAATTATTTGCATTTTATGTTCATAAACAATGCATAATGTTTCTGATTATTAGCTAGAAGAAATGTACAACTTTTATTGTTAATGAAGAATCTTTCATAAAAAGTCTTCATAAAAGTCTTCTAACGAGTCTAATCTTAAAATGATTAAAAGTTTGGGCTTTCAGTCAACTCAAATCCTTTAATGACATGATATGCCAATTAATTTATCACAGTTAACTGATTGTGTTCAGTGAAAAATAACTAAACATTAAGATATGTTGTCATACAGCAAAGACTCCACTGTCACTGAAGTATAAAACATGGAGAATACGGTGAACCGATCTGTCGTGTGACTCCTCATGCTGAAGACTAACAGATGCATGTGTTTTATGAGGTGATTTCAGAAGGAGTGTGCTGGTAAAGAGCCTGTGATTATAACATTGTGCAGATAATGACTTTCTAAATGTGTCTTGGCCCGTGAGTGCGATTGATTATGCAAGAGCGCTGAATTCAAGCACGTGCCATTCATCAGGGCCAAAGAAATATCATACAAAAATAAGGTTTGTAACTAGGTTTTTGTAGTTCCTAATTCTTTCTTTTAGTTCCCTCCCTGTTGGCCAGCAGAAATCACTCCCCTATTTCACTACAGAGAGCAGCAGCAGGAAACACTAGCCGTCACACAGTCGCACCTTATAAGGGTCCCGTGGCACGACCGGAGGTCACGGAGATACGTGACCAGCGTGAGCTCACAGGGGCTTGTGAAGCGCTCACAACAATGGAGGACTGTGAGCTTTACAGATTAGCACTGTAAAAGGCAACGGAGCCGATAAGAACACACGTAAATAACTCAGCAAGGGCCCTTATCTGAGGGAAGTGCAAAATAGGTCACATGATAGCGGGGATATGAAAAGGGAAAGGTTTTTACAGATTCTGCTTTTTTTAATGAAGCGAAAGACCAATTTTTGTGCTTGTGATTTAAAAAAAATCTAAAACTCAAAGTATATTGTGGCCTAAACTTCAAGTTGTCCATTGGTTTGGCTCAGGTTTAACAACAGAAGGGGGTCAATAAGGAAATTGACTGTGTCAGAACAGTACAGACGCTAGTTAATAACATTTATCAGTGCAGATTACAGATGTGGGTTAGTGGTGCTTTGACTTGAACATGTAATCTTGAGGTAATTGTGGGATTTTTTTTTTTTAAAGCAAACAAGCCATCTGAAACTTGGACTGGCTTTGAATTGTGCACTGAAGTGCAGACAACTTTGAGTGTCTGTGTTTCAGGCTTCTTGCACAGTTTAGTTGAATTGTTTGCCTTTCGTCCCAACTCTTATTTGGGTCCTACCAAACCACAGACTATAAATTTTGTTCACTTAAAAAAAATGAAAATTCTGCCATCATTTTCTCACCCTCATGTTGTTACAAACCTGTATGACCTTCGAGGAATGCAAAGAAAAAAAAAATTCCAGAAGGTTCAATTATTAGATATCATCACTGTGATGTCATTTCCTGTTTTATTTTGTCGTTGTTGTTTTTTTGCATGTTTTTGAATGTTGGTTGCACCACATGACTTCGATTTGGCCCACAAAAATCTATAAGAAAAATTAATAAGTGCATCAATTTTGTTTAGTGCTTAAAGGGTTAGTTCAGTCAAAAATGAAAATTAGGCTGCGTTTCACTCACCCCCGAGGCATCCTTGCTGAATTCATACGTCATGCTCCCGGAACTGCTTCTGGGTACAACTGCTGGCGCAAGCTAGATTCAAGTGATTATTACGTTTTGAATATGGATATTTTTCTTACAAAAACGCATCGATTCGCTACAGGAGGCCTTTGTTCACCCCCCGGAGCCGTGTGAGACACTTTTTTTTTGTGGAAGGGTGCTTTTTATTTCACGTCATTTGAACCGAAGGAATGCAACACCCGCTGAGTACAACGATAGAGCTTGAAAGATCAAAGACAATTTTTAATATAACTCCGACTGGATTCGTCTGAAAGAAGAAAGTCATATACACCAAGGATGACTTGAGGGTGAGTAATTTATGGGCTAATTTTCATTTTTGGGTGAACTAACCCTTTAATATTTATGAATGTATGTATGTTTTTTGTTTGTTTGTTTGTACCACATGACTGATTTGGCCCACAAAAATCTCTAGAAGGAAACTTGATGCATTAAAAGCCTGGAGGTGAAAACATTTTGAATTTGAAGATCAGGGTAAATTGAACTTATTCTAGGCAAAATAAGAAAAATGTACACATCTTCGTTTTGTTCAAAAGTTTTAATGCATCAAGTTTCCTTCTGGAGCATCAGTGAGCGTTTGAACCTTTTGTAATAGTTGTGTTTGAGTCTCTCAGTTGTCCTCAGTGTGAAAAGATGGATCTCAAAATTATACAGTCATTGTGGGAAAGGGTTCAAATCAGTTAGTCAGTTTAGTCAGTACTAAAAAAAAAAAAATAACATTCATTTTGTATGATCCCTCTTATTTTGGTAGAATAATTAAAATTTTGCAAATACTTCAAAGTGTATATACAATTTTGACCACAGCTGTATGTATGTATTTAGCTGCACGACATGACTTTGATTTGGCCAACAAAAATCTTTGAAATATTAATAAGTGAAAACATTTTGTCAGTGGTTTGTTTGTTTGCTTGTTTATTTGTTTGTTTGTTCACTGCATGACTTTGATTTGGCTCTTATAACATTCATAAGTGAATAACATTTGTTAATGTATACTGTTTATTAATATTTAGTTAAATATTTATTTATTTGTTTGTTTGTTTGTTTGCTTGTTTATTATTTATTTATTTATTTTGCACCACAAGACTTTGATTTGGCCAACAAAAATCTTTGAAATCTTAATAAGTGAATCAAATATACTGCTTATTAATATTTATTTGTTTGTTTGTTTGATTGTTTGAAATAATTATAAAACATTATGCCAATCTACTTTGGTCTCAGAATTTCATATTGCTATAGGACATTTGCATCACCTTGACATTTGTGAGATTTTGCCCCTCAAAAATGATTTTAAAACGGTGTGTGTGTGTTTGTGTGTGTGTGTGTTCACTACTCACTACTGTGTGTGCACTTGGATGGGTGAAATGCAGAGCACAAATTCAGAGTATGGGGCACCATACATGTCACGTCACTAACACTAAGAATTATAATAAATAATTAAATAAATAAATAATAAGCAAATTTCAATGGTTACTTTATGGGAGTTTTTGGCTTCAGATGATGCAGAAAAAATTAAAGGAGACATAAATTTAATAAGAATTGTAATAAAGAGGCACAAGGAAACCTTTACTTGACAGAAATGTAAGAAGGCCATGATTGTTCCTACAAAAACAGGCCTCCAGATCCCGTTCTACAGAGCAGAGAAGAACAAGAGCATGTTTTATTTCTCAAATACTCTCCCACAGGGAAGAGAAGCTGCGCCAAGTCTAATAATTTCATTTTATGGTAGGCATGCATGCAAAGTTTAATTTCACGCTGACGAGAAATAAAGGCACAAACAGGCCTATTTTGGGCCCTTGCATTTATTGGCCCTAAAAAATGGCCTGTCCACAAGGTAGTTTTACCAAGAAGAACATTTAAATTTAGCATCAAAGGAAAACCAACAACCTGGAAATTCCATTCAGCTATCAACAGGTTCTGAATGTGAGGCCGCTTGCCAAGCGAGTTGGACTGCGGTACGAGGCTGCGAGCCAGCATTTGTCAGCAGAAGTGTTTGCCTTCTCCAGTTCATATGCTCCGTCCACAATAATGCCTGGAATGTATTGTGCGAAAACCACTGGAAGTGCTGTTCCAAAAAAACAACTATTTGATTGTACAAATGTTGACTCTAGGCAGCAGTCTGTCTAGAATAATGGACGCTCCAAGAGAAATTGATGCAGATTGTTCAAGTTTTGTATGAAAGATCAGGCCCTTACATGAAAGACAAGCCTGCAATTAGCAGCAAATGAAAACAGGCTTATGAATACACTGCTGTCGAAATAACTTTTAAATGCGATCTTTTGTTCTTTTATAGTGTTGTTGGACTAAAAATAACGCACTAAAAATAACAAACTGAGTCTTAAGAGCGGTGTAAACTGAACCCATGAAAATGTCACACAGCGACAACTGCTAGTTTGTGTGAGAAGCTTTTATATTTACACGTTATTACACTGCTATCTATTTAGTACATACAGTTAAACAAGATTACATTTAATTAGTTTAACTGTTGAACCAATATCTTTGTTCCAGCACTTTCAAATATGGTCTAAATGTTTTCCACAAAGAGGATTTTTATTGGTGTTATTCAACATGGTCCTGATTTTGTCCTAACTGTGAACATTTCTGCCGCTTATTAATTCTGCAGGGGAAAATTACTTATAACAAGCAATGGGGCACTTGTTAAACCTTCCAGTGACCTGTTTAGGACTAATTTGAGCAGATAATTGGACAGACGGCCGGGACAAGTGCCCAGTGGCTTGTTTGATTGGGTTCAGAATGTTCCAGAATGGTTTTTAAAGTCAATTAGTCCTCTGATGAGGCATAAGAGGAATTTTGATTCATTAAACTGATTAGGTTATGTCCTTTAACCAAATCAGATTTGTCTTACATTTATACTGGGGAGTAAAGTTCCCCTAGTGACTGATCAAGGGTATTACAAAAATAAGGTTATTTGTCATTCAGCTCTTATATATAAAATTGGTTGCATATAGAGTGCTGCAAGGATGACATATTTTTGTAGGCCAAAACTCAGAAATGAGTTGCATTTTAGCACTTCTGGTTCTTTTTTTAAATGTGTTTTTTGTTTAAATGCCTGAAATAAGGTCCATGGTGAACAGTTTTTCACGTTTTATTCTCTAAAATAAAACACACCAGTAATACCCTCTTGTTATTATTAATTGATTTATTTTTATCATCTTTTGCTTGCCTTGAAAAACACTTGCTAACAAGTGGTTAAATGGGACTACAGAGGTTGTCGAGGACATTAAACATCATCACACCAAGCAGGTAAACCCATCTTCTCATTGTTACGCTTTAACATCGTCATTGTATTTATAATCATACTCTTGCAAACTATTACTCACACTTTCAGGGAAAATGTTTATTTAAAAAAAAAAGATTGAAAGCTTTGGAGGTTTAATGGTGGTGTTTAAGTCATGTAGTTCATTTATAGCACATATTTAGCTTTTTACTTCTGGCGAATGTATTTAGGCTTTAAAATTAATAAAAGTTAATTTGTGAAAATTATCATGATGAACAAAATGTATAAGTATCATAAACTTTTGTTGGTCACAGAGCTTATTTTCAGCAATTATCCAAAAGCCAATGGAAAAACCTTTTGGGTTTTTGTCAGGGAACTAGGATAATGCAAACTTCTGGGTTGGCCTACAAAAATACATCATCATTGCAGCACTATATTAATTGGAGTAGAAGGTATATTAATACCAAAAATTAAACACATTACCTGCTCAAGTCCAAATAGATGAAGGGAGATTCCACTGATTCCTAGTCATTTTAGTGTGTAACTGATATAATCAAATTAAGTTGCAAAATAATGACTGTTTCCAAATAGGTTTCCAAAACAATCTACCTGTTGTCCATTGGTCAGGCAAACGGACAGCCACGCCCCAAACTCACAGCATTGGTTGGTGTGTCACCGGGCTGGTCGGAAACAAACAGCAATGTTTTGAGAAGACCACAGACACACAGTGCTAACACTTTTTAAAACAAGAAGACCTACAAGTGCTTATAGCTGTCTTTGCATATAGCAGAAAGTATTTTAACTATATAGTATTTTAATTATCAAAAAATGCACACTTCACCTTTAACAAAATAAATGAGGAGCTGTGTATGCTTTAAAATGAACACAGCCTTGCAGAAAACAAAAACAAAAAGCTTGAGATCAGAGCTTTATTAACTGTGACATTGAAAGGATGTGCTCACCAAATCTTGTTTCAATAGAAGCACTCACACCATCTATAAGTGCTGTATAAATCAAAAGTATAAACAAACAGAATCAATGAACATTGTAACAATCCAGACCAGCCAAATTAATACATAACTCCAGAGGCCCTACCAAAAGCGCACACTACTGCAAAATTTGCATTCATTTTCATGGAGAGTTGCTGATTCACAGACTGATTTGCAAGCCAGAGAAACCAGGGAGAACATCGGACAGCAGCAGCATAAAACACAAACAGCATGTCGCAATTTACCCCTTAAATGGAAATGATCAATTGACCCTGTTTGACCTGCTCAGTCTTTTCACACTGATCATTCAGTATAGAAGATCCCATGAAATATCATGAGATGCATTGGCAGGCAGATCCTGCAAATGTGTTGATGCATGTTGAGGCGTGTATCATCTGTTGGAGGTATGCCGCGAGCTGCTGTGGGTCACTGCATTATGTAACTGGTTATGCAGTGGCACGTGTGCTGCTGTCGGCCTGTTCACCAGTCTTCTGTTAAATTGTGCTTTCTCCTCTCTGGCCTCTTTACAACAATTCCGGCTTTTCTTTTATTCTGCTGAACCTAAGCCACTGGAGTCTAAAAATACACAAATAAATAAAAAAAATGAAATGTTACATGAAAATTAATTTGATAGCGGAGAGGATTAGCGCATGATGACGCCCTGTGACACAATTGTTTCTGAAAAAAAAAAAAAACTGGGAGCTTCTTTTGACTGAATATTGAAGCAATGCCACATGCCTTAAATAAAAATGATGAATATACCTTAAAATAAATGATAGATAGATATAGATGGATGCATAGACAGATATATGGATAGAAATATAGAACGATGGATGTATAAACAGATAAATAGACTGATGGATGGACAGATGGACGGATAGACTTATGGATTGATGGATGGATACAAAGACAGAAAGATACACAGAAGAATGGATGGAAGGAAGGATAGACGGACAGATGGATGGACACACTGATGGATGAATGGATGAACTGATGGATGTACGGATGGATGATGGATGGACGGACAGATGGATGGATGGGCAGACTGATGGATGAATGGATGGACTGATGGATGTACGGATGGATGATGGATGGACGGACAGATGGATGGACGGATGGATGGACGGATGGATGAATGAATGGCTAGGCTGATGGACTGACTGATGGATGGATGGAAGGATGATTGGAGAGACAGATGGACAGAAGGATGGATGGACAGACACACACACAGACTGATAGATGGACTGATGGACGGATAGTCAGACGGATGGATGGACTGATGGATGCATAGATAGATGGACGGACAAATGGATGGACTGACGGTTGGAGAAACAGATAGATAGACAGACAGATGGACAGAAGAATGGATGGATGGATGTATAGGTAGATCGACAGAAGAATGGATGGATGGATGTATAGGTAGATGGACAGACGAATGGATAGATGGATGGACTGACAGACTGACTGATGAATAGATGGATGAATGGATGGATGGACCGTTGGAGAGACAGATGGATAGACAGACAGATGGACAGAAGGATGGATGGATGTATAGATAGATGGAGGGACGAATGGATAGATGTATGTATGTATGGATGGATGGATGGATGGATGGACTGACAGACTGACTGATGAACAGATGGATGAATGGATGGATGGACCGTTGGAGAGACAGATGGATAGACAGTAGGATGGATGGAAGGATGGACTGATGGATAGATAGACAGATGGACAGACTGATGAATGGATCGACTGATGAACTGACTGATGGATGGATCGATGGAGAGAGAGACAGATGAATAGATAAACAGAAGGATGGATGGACAATTGGATAGACAGGCAGATGAATAGAAAGACACAGATGGACAGAAAGATGGATGGATAAACTGACAAGAGAGCACATGACAGACAGCCAGGTGGAGGATGGATAGACAGACAGATCTCTTATTTATTTATATTTAAGATACATTAATTATACTTAAGGTATGATTATCTATATATTTCTGTCTATTCACCCATCCATCTGTCCATCTGTTACATCTAACTACAATCTTGTACATTCATTCTAAACTGAAATCTAAAATA
Source organism: Sinocyclocheilus rhinocerous (assembly GCF_001515625.1). Classification (NCBI taxonomy): domain Eukaryota; kingdom Metazoa; phylum Chordata; class Actinopteri; order Cypriniformes; family Cyprinidae; genus Sinocyclocheilus; species Sinocyclocheilus rhinocerous. The sequence continues at coordinate 116,683 of NW_015656599.1, forward strand.
TTGTAAACTGAACAGCACATCCAGTGTGACCGCACTGGCTTTCTGTGGTGTTCTATGGATAGGATTCCACTCGTTTGAAGACGGCAGTGGCATCTGATGGCATTCTTAACTTTATTTACTGCTGCTCACACGTAACAGTATGTCAGCTATGTTACCCTAAATGACGGCAGGCCGTCCCGTCACCTGTCAAGCCCTCTCCACTTACAGCCACCCCTTAAATCACATACTGCACGTACATCAGGTCCTAAACTGTCAGAGTGGACATTTCAGTAGCCATGTTTTGATTCTTTATCATTCCTATCCTTCATCAAGTCCACTCTAAAGACAACCTATGATCATGGAAAACCTTAAAACATATAAGGGAACTTCAAAAAGATCCATACACTTAAAACAAAACTTTGAAAAATGTCTACACTGAATATGCATTTTGCTACTTATTTTCTTCTCAGAAGCATTCCAGCAGCTAGATGTTGTGAGTGCTTGTGTAGAGTACTATAGGTGGTTTTACTGGAGATTTGAATACACTAATAAGTACAGAGGAGTCCAAAAGCTAAGAAAAAACGAATCAAATGTAAACAAAATTTGTGACATTGACCAATGCAATGTCAGATGCTCCACTCAAACACAAGATGCTCTTGTTGGGCATGATAATCAGGATTTGCATTTGTAGAGTTTGTCTTAAGTGCTGCAGAAGTGGGCCAAATATTCAAAAATGACATATTTATTTTCTTTCAGTTAAACTTCTAAATCCTTTATGATGATAACAGAATTTGTAATGAAAATTTGTGGTCACACTTTAGTTTGGGGACATATTCTCACTATTAACTACCACTTTTGCCTCTATAAACTCCTAATATGCTGCTTATTAATAGTGAGTAACGTAGTTGTTAAGTTTAGGTATGGGGTAGGGTTAAGGGATCTAAAATATGGTCATGCAGAATAAGACATTCATATGTGCTTTTATACTAATAAACAGCCAATATGATAGTAATATACATGCTAATAAGCAACTAGTTATTAGTGAGAATTGGTTCCTAAATTATTATTATTATTTTTGAATTGATATGTATGTATGTATGTATGTATGTATGTATTATTGTTATTATTATTATTAAATTAGAAAATTTTTCCTGATTGGGAAGACAATTTTTGCAACCTTTTATTTTTAAATGAGAATAATCTACAATAAAAACCAGTGTTGCTGCAGAATTGTTAGGAAAACAGACAGAACGCATCCAATTATAAAGCAAATTATCTGTCTCTGAGATACAAATTCATTTGAGGTGAGCTTGTAAACTGTGGTAGAACATTTTCATATGGGTTAAAATTCAATTGTCAATGCAAACTCTGTCGTTTGTAAACCTCACTCCAGCACTGACTTCATAGAGGCTTTGATTTGGTCCCTTTAGTACATTTTCTGTTTCTAGGTTCTTCTAAGGTCACAATCCTATTTTAGATTAGTGAGAATTGGTTCCTAAATTATTATTATTATTTTTGAATTGATATGTATGTATGTATGTATGTATGTATTATTGTTATTATTATTATTAAATTAGAAATTTTTTCCTGATTGGGAAGACAATTTTTGCAACCTTTTATTTTTAAATGAGAATAATCTACAATAAAAACCAGTGTTGCTGCAGAATTGTTAGGAAAACAGGCTGAACGCATCCAATTATAAAGCAAATTATCTGTCTCTGAGATACAAATTCATTTGAGGTGAGCTTGTAAACTGTGGTAGAACATTTTCATATGGGTTAAAATTCAATTGTCAATGCAAACTCTGTCGTTTGTAAACCTCACTCCAGCACTGACTTCATAGAGGCTTTGATTTGGTCCCTTTAGTACATTTTCTGTTTCTAGGTTCTTCTAAGGTCACAATCCTATTTTAGAAAGCTCAAACGTACCTTTTCAAAGGACTTTCAAACCCTAAACATACCATGGTGATCCATAGGTGTTCATACATGTTTCATTTGGTCATTCTACTGTGATTTTAGGAGAAAAAAATACCTCAAAAGACAAACATATGCTCGTTTTAAGAGTTTAAAACCATAATGCATCATGCAGTGAAACACATGCTTGTTATTGCACTGGTTTACCTGCCTCTTGGTGAACTGCTAGATTGGCAAATGGATTTGGCCACAGGGAGTTGGGCTGCTATAGTAACCATGATAGATTGGCGCCTCAAGTGCATCATTACGCAGTAGGCAGTGATGGGTACATGTCCTAACAGAATCCTTCAGTCCACACCTACAACACACTCACTTCTGCTGATTGATTTCCACAAAAAAAATAAAAAATCTATAGGATTTTATTGGAGGAGTGATTCAATGCATATTTAGAGACCAAAATATCATAGCCCTGTTGAAGAAAAAATAAAACAAACCCCCCCCCTGCTAAACCGAGCCTAACTGGTTTTTGCTGATCTTCCAGCCTGGTCATATATGCAGACTGGTTTTAGAGAGGTTTTGACCACTTCTTTAGCTGGTCAGGCTGGGAGACCAGCTGATCAACCAGCAAAACCAGCTTGACCAGCTCAGCCAGGCTGGAAGACCAGCTAAAAGCAGCTGCTTCCAGTTTAAACCATCTAAGACCAGCTATGGTGACTTGGTGGTGGACATATTTTTGACTTGGCTGCTAGATAATTGTTTACTAGCCCCATCCAGAACATGCTAGAAACATCCAGAACATATTAGCAACCACATAGCAACTCGCGTGCAATATCTTAGCATCATAGCATTGAGTTTTGCACAGGCAAGCACTACTTACATTGGAAAATGTAAATAAAAAAAAGGTTTAAATTGTCCAAAAACCTAATTGAAATGTGTAAGAACACATAAAGTCTCTTTGCAATGTAATGTTGCTGTAAATTATGAGGCAATATAAAGATGCTGTAAGCCATTTTAGCCATTTTGCTAACATCTGCCATTTTGTCAACAACTCCCAAAAGTCTGTCAACAAGCAAAGAGTTTAAGATTTAGCTGGTTATCACAGTAGATCTATCTACACATTATCGACATAAAACACCTTTTCGTTCAGTGGCATGAATGCTAATGCTAACCGCTTAGCTTTCAATTGATATTATAGACCTTGTAATTAACTTTCAATTAACAGAGAGCTTTTCTAGTTGGCTAAAGCCCCATTCAGGCTACACAATTTTTTTGTAGGTTACGACAGTCACTGTGTCAGATTATGCGATTTTGACTCATAAAATCTTGTCGTGTCGTGAACAGGAAACATGTCAGACTATACGATGCTACCCGACCATTCATCGCATGCCGTCATTAACAACGTGCGTGCTGTCATCAATAGCGCGAGACAAGACAGAAGGTGCTATGAGCGTAAACAAACAATGGCTAGCAAACAGCGTGTTTTGCCCTGTCTTGT
>NW_015656599.1:122355-188915 GCF_001515625.1 Sinocyclocheilus rhinocerous
TCCTCATTTGTAAGTCGCTTTGGATAAAAACGTCTGCTAAATGACTAAATAAATAAAAGCCCCGTTCAGACTACACTATTTTTTTGTCGGTTACGACAGTCACTGTGTCAGATTATGCAATTTTGATTCATAAAATCTTGTCGTGTCGTGAACAAGAAACATGTCAGACTATACGATGCTACCCGACCATTCATCGCATGCCATCATTAACAACGTGCGTGCTGTCATCAATAGCGCGAGACAAGACAGAAGGTGCTATGAGCGTAAACAAACAATGGCTAGCAAACAGCGTGTTTTGCCCTGTCTTGTTAGAAAAGCCCAAAAAAGAAAGAAAACCTGACAATGGACACAAATCTGGATGGCATGAAGAGGATGGTATGGACTGTCAAAGAATAACTGTTTTTATTTTACCTTTTTTTCACCATGTCGCGGTAGTCCCTCATCATAAATGCAGGAGTATTGTTGCCGTTGCTCCATTGTAAAATTACACCTAGCAGGACCGATACACGTCTCCCTTTCTTTTTGGCATGTTTGAAAGCTTGTACAAAGGCGCTTCTGTGCTCCTATTGGCCAGTGTCATAGCTGTGATGGAACTTGTCGTGTACGACGGAAAAAAAATGAAACATGCTAGTCTTTCTGTGTTGACATCGTGAAGCATCGCAGAGGTGTCGTGCACTATGGCACACTACACGAGATGAAAAGATTGAATCGTGCGTCCCGAGGCCCATTGTCGTATACGAATCCCCACGACACCCTACGTCAAGCAGATCGTGGCAAAATCGGGCTAAAATCGTGTAGTCTGAACGGGGCTTAAGAAAGTTTTATGAGTGGTATTAACACAAAATCACTTAATCTTTAATCTTTAAATTCACTGAAACAAGGTTTAGCATGCTAATCTCACTCTGCTTAGGTGTAAGAAGACAAATATATAATTAGGGGAAAGTGGGCTTAGCTTAGCAAGCTAATACTTCGAAGAGGGGATGTTAACAGACCTTGCAATGCAGGTCTAATACATTCTTTAACCCCTTATTCATGTAAAATATGCCTAAAAAAAGCCATACCCGAAGTAAATTTTATGTTGTACTTGAACCATTTGGAGCATATGCATGGTTTTGGTCTATTTTGAAAGGTGACACTCTTGAGTTTTATTTTTTATTTTTTGTAAACAGATGCCTGCAGATGACTAAAGCTGGGAGCTATTAGCTGGAAAACACAATGGGATCACAGCATGACGCCTTGTTGGCGGTCTGACAAATTGTACCTGCTGTGCTGATTGTATCTTGAAATGGTTTGCATCACTTGAATCACAAGAGTTTCAGCTTTCCAAGGATATGTGATGTGTTTAGTAGAGTGGAACCCTAAGAGGTTAAACTACAACCATTGTAATCGGAAACTAAACAGGGATCTATGTTTGGCAATATTGGTAACATGAAAACGTAGTGTATTAGTAATTCTCCTGGATCTAAAGCTACATGTTTGAAACTGTCATAAATATCATTCATTTTCCTTTGTGACATAGACATTGACACTGGGTAATGCTAAAACCATTTTTCTTAGTGACATAAATTAGTTTAATGGGGACTCTGAGGTGTAATTTAGCAGACCGTAATAATACAGTACACTAATTATAGAGACTCCTGGGTTGTTCTTAAAGTGACAGGCTTTGATCAAGGGCACCATTGTCATACAACAGGACTATGAGGTCAATAGGGCCTTTCGCACCGCTTTAGTTCCAGAACTAAATGTACAGTACTAAAGTACTGGGACGATTTTGCGCGAACTATTTCCCAGTACCATTTAAAGGGTTGCATTCGCACCGAGAGTGTGTACTAAGAAGTGACGTAAGCCGGTCGACAGCGACTTCATTTGTGCGCGGCGTTCAACAACAGAAACAAATAAGAACATTAACAACAGGAGGATGGAGGACGCTGTGATCGGAGCTGTGTTTTTGTTGCGTCTCGCGGGTTTCACAATAATGGACATGGAAAGTCGACGTATACGTAAGGTGATTGAAAGAACGGAAAGGAGGACTAAAACGACAACTGGCAGTGCGTAGTTTCCTACCAGGACAAAACCTTCAAACTTTACAGTAACAGCTCTCTCATTACAATGCCACAACCATTTTGTTACATTTAGGTTAGCATAGATTGTTGACTATTGCTAAAAATAGTGCATCAATCTCTCTATTTTTAAAATATTTATTTATTTATTTAGATTTGCAGTTGTAGTTAAATGCTTTTCCTGTTGTACTGACATCCAATAAGCCTTGTAGTGAGTAAAATTTTATTAATTAAAAAAATAAAAAAATTCTGCATTTATTTTTAAGTTACTCACTGTTCCAAACATATTTACTGTTATTTATTTTTATTATTTTTTTTGTGAAAGATATTTCTGGAGAATTATATTCTATTATATTCCATTAATTATATTACATATTCAAAACAAAACAGCATAATAGTATTCCATATTACATGGAATATTAGTAAACTTAGAATATAGATTGGGTTATTATGGATTATTATTACTTTGCTTTTAAGGTTTTTTTTTTTTTTGTATGAAAAAGATCTCCTCAAATATTCTTCAAAAAAGTTTTTTTTATTTCTTTTGTATTTGCTCAACAGAAACAAAATAACTACAAAAGTAAATGGTGACCGAACTTTCGTTTTTGGGTGAACTGTTCTTTTAAGAGGGATCAAGTTTTGCTCTGTATGAGATCACTGGAGACACATAATAACGTGATTGTCTATGTATGGCAGTGGAGGAGAGGAAATCCTTAAGTGGATTTATCAGCCAAACACAGCACTGTCTCAGACGAGGACTCAGTGAACTGTGAACTTTTTGTTCTTCTAGAAGGAGCAGGAATAAAAAGCAGGTGCTTCCCCATGCATCAAACACATTATCAGAGCGATACCTGATTAGTCAGTCAAAACCTTAATTGTTAAAGCTTGGAAAAGAGTCATAAATTGCCATGTGTTTAATTTCACATGTGATGTGAATGAGACGTGTTTGAATATATCTTGACCCATCAAACTTGGAGTTTAAGTATAAATATGTCTTTTCCCATGATGCATTGTGGTTTGGTCATACAAAATACAAAATTGAAGTATTTACTTAGTATTTTTACAAAATGCAGTATGGAATACTTGGATAACCTATTCCATTTGCCAAAATGTGCAGTATAGAGCTATGGAATAATATATCCCACAATGCAATGTGGTCAGCTGGAATGAATGGCACATACAAGCAATGTAATGAGTAGCGATGTGCAAATTATGGATGGGAACCATTTTGAATCTTACAGTTTGATTCTCGGAGTCACAATATTATCAATTTTGAATCAAAATTTGATTTGATATAGTAAAACTACTTGGTACAAATGTAAAATTTCTAGTTTAGGGGTGTGTGATATTGACAAAAAATTATATATCAATATGTATTATTAGGTTGGCTTGAGAAAGCTACTGATCTGCTACTTAAGCCTTTTATTCTTCTTCTTCTTCTTAGACTAAATTTCTGAACGCTGCTCCTCCTAGAGCTTTCAAGCTAGAACCACCAAACTCAGCCCAGCTCTTCAGACTGATCTGATTTAGTGTGCCTTATCTTTTCAGACTTATCCGACTTATGGTTTTCATCTATCTATCTATCATTGTTTGTTTCATCTATCTATCTATCTATCTATCTATCTATCTATCTATCCTAGCGACAAGTTAATCATGCTAGAAACATACTAGCAACATGCTATTAACATGTTAATCATGCTACAAACATGCTAGCGACATGCTAGTAATGGGCTAATCATGCTATCAACATCTATCTAATCTACCTAAATTTTCTTCAGGCTTTTACAACTGCTTTAAACTTTCAGGCTAGGCTTTCTCAAGCCAGCCTAAAGTTTGTCTTGACAAACTTTTTTATAGTTTTAGTTATTATTATTATTATTTAAATTTTGGTCACGATTAGACAACATTTTGTTGGGTATGTTTTTGCAATGGTACATTAATTTTATTTACATTAAATTAATTTGAAAAGACTCAACTTATTTGAGATAATTTTACCATGCAAACAGCTAAAAGACAGTACACTGCCAGCATAATAATTACATTTAAAAAATGTAATAATTTAAATGTAATAACAGTTATAATTTAAACTGAGTAATAATTCATTAATTATAATAATATAAATATATTAAATAATAATAATAATTATTATTATAATTCTTCTACTAATAATAATAATGTTATAACAATAATATTAAAATAATTATTTAAAAAGTAAGTAATTTACTATTCAACTAGTTATCCATCGCGTCCCATCCCTAGTGATAAGTTTGTTAAAAATATCACTTAAATTTTTTTTTTTTGCATTGCACAATGCCTACTTTTCACCTTACTATTTAGTAATAACAGTGCTCAGTATATAGTGCAAACAAAGCATTCAACTGTAGCATTTTGTAAGTTGTAGACTAGTATTCATGTCAACGCAGTAGGCAGTATCTGAAATGTCCTCCTATAGCTTCACTATTTCCTACATTAATCCACAAATATAATAACGATGAGCGAATTTGTACACTGACTGCGACAGAAGTCCTGTGGTCGACATCTGAGTGTACATTTGTTATTAAAGTGCATTATATGAGACCAAATAAGTGCCATGGTTTCGTACACTAATACAAATGGCTGTTCCTCAAATAGTGCAGTATGGGGAGCGATTTCAGACACAGCTCCAGACAAAAGTGGTCTAATCAGCTAATTTGACAAAACCACAGTTCGCTAACACGCGTGTCACACCTGTGCTCACACTTTTCAGCAGAATGCTAATTATAGTGCTAATCATGTATTGTTTTCAAAGCCAGTCCCTTACTGGGACGTTTTCCTTCTGTTTTAATTTGCTATAGTCTGCACAGAGTCTGAGCCAGATGCTTAGAACTCACATGACCGACTTTGCCTCGGTTATATAGGATTGAACTGAGCACTTTCAAACAGACTTGTGTCAGTAGAGCAAGCAAATAACAAACAAGTCCATTTCTCAAGTCATAAAGAAACATTATTGAGCAGTCAAATGAGGCAAGTGACATTAGCAAGCATGCTAACTCCAGCTGAAGGTGTTTAGGTGCAACATCACCAAATTAGGCCTTCTTAATGTTCACCTATCTCTGCTGTGGTATTAACTGACCTTGGAAACAGGGAAAATCCTTAAGGATTTGGTTGGCTGCTATTTCTGTCCTTTTCTGTTTATGAAGGATTGCCTTAGGTAACTGGAGACATTTCATACGTGCACATGTTGTTTTGGAACGTGACGGTTCATTATCAGCTGAGCTGTTTGTTTAACTGTGAAACAACACATTTAACTTTGATTATTTTACTTATTATTATTATTATTATTATTATTTAAACTGTGGGCGCTTTTGGTCCTTATAGTTTATTTAATATGTGTGCTAACTGTGTCCGAAGGTGAATGTACAAACATCACAGGAGAATTGTCGAATTTGTCATTTTTCTGCTAAGGCTAATTTCATAGCTAGAATGTCATGTAGCTTAAATATACATTTTCACACTTTCATAGCGCTTTGACAGTTTTAAAGAGATCTATATGTAACAAAAAGCTAACAAGCTGGCATGTAACAGCCGACTCTCTTGTCTTGCTAAGGCTAATTTTATAGCTAGCATGTTATGTACAGTAGCCTAAATACACATAATTATATTTTCACACTTTTGCAGTATTTTGACAACAATAAGTTGGTAATGGTGGACTCTTGCGAAGGCTAATTTCATAGCTAGCATGCTAAATACACAACTGCATTGTATTTTCATAATTTTTGTAGAATTTTGACAGTTTAAAGATAACTTCATGTAACAAAAAGTTAATAAGCTGGTATGTTAGCTAAGGCTAATTTCATAGCTAGCATGTTATGTAGCCTAAACACACAATTAAATTATATTTTCACACCTATGCTGTATTTTGACAGTTTTAAGGTGAACTTCATGTAAAGTTGGTATTTAATGGCCAACTGCTTTGTCTTGCTAGGGCTAATTTCATAGCTAGCATGTTATGTAGCCTAAATAGACTCAATTATATTTTCACACTTCTGCAGTATTTTGACAGCAAACAGTTAAAAAGTTGGTAATGGTGGACTCATGCTAAGGCAAATTTCATAGCTAGCATGTCATGTAGCTTAAATATACATTTTCGCACTTTCATAGCGCTTTGACAGTTTTAAAGAGACCTATATGTAACAAAAAGCTAACAAGCTGGCATGTAACAGCCGACTCTCTTGTCTTGCTAAGGCTAATTTTATAGCTAGCATGTTATGTACAGTAGCCTAAATACACATAATTATATTTTCACACTTTTGCAGTATTTTGACAACAATAAGTTGGTAATGGTGGACTCTTGCGAAGGCTAATTTCATAGCTAGCATGCTAAATACACAACTGCATTGTATTTTCATAATTTTTGTAGAATTTTGACAGTTTAAAGATAACTTCATGTAACAAAAAGTTAATAAGCTGGTATGTTAGCTAAGGCTAATTTCATAGCTAGCATGTTATGTAGCCTAAACACACAATTAAATTATATTTTCACACCTATGCTGTATTTTGACAGTTTTAAGGTGAACTTCATGTAAAGTTGGTATTTAATGGCCAACTGCTTTGTCTTGCTAGGGCTAATTTCATAGCTAGCATGTTATGTAGCCTAAATAGACTCAATTATATTTTCACACTTCTGCAGTATTTTGACAGCAAACAGTTAAAAAGTTGGTAATGGTGGACTCATGCTAAGGCAAATTTCATAGCTAGCATGTCATGTAGCTTAAATATACATTTTCGCACTTTCATAGCGCTTTGACAGTTTTAAAGAGACCTATATGTAACAAAAAGCTAACAAGCTGGCATGTAACAGCCGACTCTCTTGTCTTGCTAAGGCTAATTTTATAGCTAGCATGTTATGTACAGTAGCCTACACATTATTATGTTTTCACACTTTTGCAGTATTTTGACAACAAAAAGTTGGTAATGGTGGACACTTGCTACGGCTAATTTCATAGCTAGCATGCTAAATACACGATTGCATCATATTTTCATACTTTTTTGTAGGATTTTGTCAGTTTTAAAGATAACTTTATGTAACAAAATGTTAAGCTGGTCTGTTGGCTAAGACTAATTTCCTAGCTAGCATGTTATATAGCCTAAATACACAATTATATATATATATATAAACAAAAAGCTAAGTACACGCTTTTAAATTATATTTTGACACTTTGTGCAGTATGTTTTTATTCATATTTTTTCCCATACTATATTAATGCAATGATCAAATGTGTCAAAGTAATGATTAGCATATCAGGTTTATCATTTATGTTCTTCAGTTTCTGATAAGTCAGTCTGCTTGTGTAACCTTAGACCTGCTCTAATTGAAGCAGGACACTGGGATGTTGTGGGAATGCGGTTTGGATTGACATTGGTAGAGTTGTTCTGTAGAGGGACGAACCACAGCATAGAGGAGACAGTCTGACAATGTTTGCATGTGAGCAGCAAAGCGGATTACATCCAAAAGCCTGAGTGCCTTTTCAGGCCTGATGTAGGGCTCAAGGTCAAGGACGCTGTGATCATTTGCGTGAGGGACTGGGAGCATTGAATGGTGTGCTCCGTTGTATTAAAAATAAACTCAAGCCGCTGCAGGTTTACCTCTATCATTTTGTATTTTCCCTAAATAGCGTTCTGTTGTATCAACGAAAAGCTATAGGGTTAGTTCACCCCAAAATAAACATTCGGTCATCATTCACTCACCTTTATGTCATTTCAAACCAATATGACTTTATTTATTTTTTTTCAGAACACAAAATGAGATGTTTCACAGAATGTTCAAGCTGCTTTTTGTAGTCCATGTTTTATTTTTGGTTGAACTACTCCTTTAAATAGTCGTCTCTCTTTGGTGAATCATTGAAAATAACAGACAAAAGCTCAGCGGTCATGATCAGTATAAACAATTTAGTCATTCAAGGTTAATGTAGGTCATTGATGCAACATACTGTACGAAACAAAGCGTAATAAGCCTTCGTTGTGGACACTCACTCAAGTCAAGCATCTCTGAGGTAAATAAAAGGTTTGTCCGATGGCTGTTGCACTCGGGACAAGGATTTGTGTAGACAAGTCAAAAAGTGTTACTTAATAGTTTATGGTCATCAGAAAAACAAAACAAACTGACCTAAATGTGCTTTAAACAGCACTGTTGTATTGTAGTTCTTCTCCAACTTCCTTATTTTAAGAGTTATGTCAGTTCATGTTGACTTCCTCTCTTGTGTCCTATCTTAGCCAATGACATCCATAAATTACTCAGTAAAACATTAATTTGTTAGTCATAGCATGAAACAGGACGCCTATATCCTGTTTTTCTGCTGACAGTTCGTTCTCTCCAGTGGAATGTTTAAATGTATGTTTAAGGTGGTTTACATTCAATTTATGAAATGGTACTATAGTTGGTATAGCATGGCACCAGCAACGTTGAGGTTATGATTTTGATGCAACCTTGGGTGTACATTTTGGATAATGGTGTTGCATAATGAGATAGAGCTGCTTGTTAAAAACATAAATTGTTGCATTGAACTGCATTTAAAAATAATATAATTTTTTTTTTGGTAAAAATCATGCCTTTTTAAATTGTCACATTGAATTGTTCATAAAACCATTTTTGCGTAAATAGTTGCACTGAATTTCTGAAATTTTCATGAAACCATTGTAATGCAAAATTATTATTGTTTATTTATTTATTTTATTATTTTTATTTTTTTGGAAAAAAAAATGCTTGCATGAATTGCATTGAATCCCTCTTAAAACCATTTTGTGTAAATAGTTGCATTGCATTTTTCATAAAATCAGTATTATGTAACATTAATTATGGAATTGTTCTTAAAAAAAACATTCTTTAAGTACTGAATCATTCATAAAACCATTGTAATTGCGTTTTTTTGGCAAAAATCATGCTTATGTAAAGTATTGCACTGAATCCTTCATAAAAAACATTCTTAAGTAAGTTGTTAGTATTAATCATTCATAAAACCATTGTAAAGCAAAATATTTTTTTTTATAAAAATCATTCTTGCATAAATTTTTGCATTGATTCCTTCATCAAACCATTCTTCCACAAAACAATTTTTTGTGTAAATAGCTGCATTGACTTTCTTGAAATCAATCTTATGTAAATTATTGATTATAAAATTGTTTGTTAAATCATTATTACATAAATTATTGCATCGAATCGATTATAAACCATTCTTTCATAATGGTTGTACTGAATCATTCACAAAACCATTGTAACTAAAATTGTGCATTATTATTTTTTTTTTATAAAAATCATTCTTGCATAAATTTTTGCATTGATTCCTTCATAAAACCATTCTTCCACAAAACAATTTTTTTGTGTAAATAGCTGCATTGACTTTCTTGAAATCAATCTTATGTAAATTATTGATTATAAAATTGTTCGTTAAATCATTATTACATAAATTATTGCATCGAATCGATTATAAACCATTCTTTCATAATGGTTGTACTGAATCATTCACAAAACCATTGTAACTAAAATTGTGCATTATTATTTTTTTGTAAAAATCATGCTTATAAAAAATATTGCATTGAATATTTTGAAAAAAAAAAAAATTTTTTGTGTAAAGACTTGCATCACATTTCTCATCAAATCAATCTTATGTGAATTATTGATTATAGAATCATTCTTAAAATCATTGTGAATTGTTGCGTTGAATTGATTGTAAAACCATTCTTTCTTAAGTTGTCGTATTGAACCATTCATAAAACCACTGTAATGCAAAATTACGTTTTTTTTATAATGCTTGTGTAAATAGTTGCATTGAATTTTTTTGTATGAACAGTTGCACTTAATTTTTGTAAATAAAAGATCTTAAATAAATGATCAATTATATACAATTTTAGCCAAATGAAATGTAAATTGTTGCATTGTTCAATCTTAAATTGTTCTTCAAATCATTCTTACGTAAACTATCACACTGAAATGTCTTTGAAACCAAATTTTGTAGTATCACATGCATCTTTGTGGCAATCTACTTAAGAATGGTTTTATGAAAGATGGCCAAATGAGATGTTACCATGTAAGGACAAAAACTTTAGACGTGAGACACATGAATCTTGTCAAATGACGGTTCAGCTGTGTTGTGGTTAGTGTTAACACTGTTCATCGCTCTAAACAAGACCAAATTTTTCACTTGTAATTTCTGAAGATGGGGAAACCATCATCAGTGATATTGTGGTCAGATTTTGCTTCTAAATGATGCAGCATAACTGCATTTTTCTCAGTATCGAGTTATTATCAGGCCTTGAAAACACTGATGGTTTTACTGTTGCAGCAACTTGTAAGGAAACCGTGGGCGTGACTGTTTTTCACTTACTGCTATCATATAACACTTTCATCTTTCTACAACGCAGTCAGAGGAAATGAACATTTTTTTGGAAGAGGAAATGTTTTCTTTGTTGTCATTGTTTGTCTTTTCTTTGGCTGCGAACGTGAGGAATTGTTTCACGTTCTGCTGAAAAGCCGTCAAAATGCTAAAAGGTTATGTTTGGAGTGTGAACGTGTGAAAGCCCACTTCGATAAAAAAAATTTAAAAAAGCGAAACTGCTAAAGGACTGTCATGTAAACATGTTCGATGACAAGCGTTTGACTTCCTCTTTTCAACTTCCTCTGCAGACAGTGGAAAACTACTGAGCAGTTTAGCCAAACAGACAAGCGTTCACATGTTTCAGACGCCGTCGCTCTGTGGAGATCCTCTTTCCACATGACTGCTGCAGGACGTTTCACTTCATTCAAGTCTTACGGCACAAGAAGTCTGTTCGATTTTCACTGTAAACGTTTGGAATTGAATGAGAAAAGAATGTAAAAATGCTACAGGTTGCTAAGTATGCCAATTAGCTGTAATCTGCCATGCCATTGTGAGAAATTATATTAGATTTAATGGTTACATTTTATTGGTACATTTTCTGATGCAAAGTCAATTTTAGGTCAGGTAGGGTGGTATATTAACATTATATATCAATTATAGAAGTTATGAAGTATACAGTATATGGGTCATTCTATAATTTAGGGTACGTTTCATGTCCATTGATGATCATTTTCTCCAGAAATACCATAATTTACCCATTAAGAGAATACATACTATAATTTCACATGTATATTTTAAGCACCCTGTTTTTCATTTTACTTGAAATAGCCTTTATGTTCCTTAAATTTCAGTTTTTACAATGTCTGCTTTTCGAATTGAGTCTTGGGTTCAATATAATGAATAAAACATGTTCTATATTCAGTTTATTTCTACAGTCTAAATGCCTTAGAAAACTTGAGATTGAGTTTAATTAAATTTTCTTTCAAATAAGAAAATGTTTCATTTTATCATATTAACTTATGGCCACAAAATTCTGTCAACAATGTTATTAACCAAACATCCCTCTGAAGACAAAAAAAAATGGGTTATCATGAAACCATGTGACCAGCATCATGTAATGTCATTTTCTTCTGTGGTGGATATATACTGTATATATATATATATATATATATATATATTCCCCATTTGTCAGTGAGTATATTAATTGCCTGTCAACTATATTTGGGTACATTGTTACGGATAATTTGAAATTATGAGTTATAATGGTTAAATTGTCAACTATGTTACCTGTCATCCCATAAAGTTTACCCGTAACATAGTTGACAAACTCACCACCATATATACTTTTTTTTTTTTTTTTGCATGATTTTAGCAAAAAATGCAACATTTGTGATACAATTGCTGTCAGAATTAGTTTTGTAATGTCTGGTTTTGTAGATTATGATTTTTTTTCCCTATTACCTGACGGCCTCAAAACATCGGGAGTGAACTGACTTAAAGGGATTCTGACTTGATCGACTGCAGTGCACTAAAATCATGCAAAAACATTCAGACAGCATGTTTGCATTGCAAGCAGATGCACTAGAGGTGACTGACAGCTGATGCATGATTTTGATCACCTGAGGCAATGGGCTGCGCAAGACTGCTGTTTTGACACTGTTGTGAAAGGAAAGAAGTGATCAAATAAGAGAAGTGAAGTGCAAGCGAGGAGTGGTGGAAAATTACAGAAACTTTAGTCAGAGGCTAGACGCTGTTTTGATACACAGAAAATGTAATGCTTCGTATCGGGGTGGGTAGCATCTTAATTCAGTCAAGCTGAGGTAAACATGGGCCAGAACACGGGCCATAATCACAACAACCGCAGCAGGACTCGCTGCACATGCAGAGGCAGAACACCAAGTCAACCATTGAGTTGTTTACTGTCAATTTGGGGTTGTATTAAGTGTGTTTTTCCCCCTGAAAAGCAGATGTACACAAACAATATTAAAACCACTTGGCATAGCTGTGCATTTCAGCTAAATTGCGATTTATCACGTGACATTTTAGATTGACAAGTTTTATAGACTGTAAAACTGTATTTCAATTCAATCCTCAATCATCTCAAATAATGAGAAATTAATGGTTCTCAAATGGCTTTTCTTCAGGGTCCAGATTTTACTTTGCACAACAAGTGGTGATCCAGCATGCCATAGTATGAGAAACTGGTTAGTTCAAGTTTTTCTTTTCTTTTCTTTTCTTTGGGTTTTCGAACTTAACTGTAAAACTGCTTTGGAATGATATTTATAGTGAAAACTGCTATACAATTAAATTTGATTTAAAAATTATTTTCTTTTATTTCAGATTTATATATTTAATGTCATTCTAATTGTGGGTAGAAAAATATGAGACGGTTCACCCCAAAATTAAAAGTTGCTAACAGTTTACTCACCCCCAGTTCATCCAAGATGTACATGAGGAAAAGATTCATCAGAAAAGATTTGGAGAAATTTTACATTATAGCCTATCACTTGCTCACCAATGGATCATTTGGAGTGAATGGGTGCCGTCAGAATGAGAGTCCAAACATATGATAAAAACATCACAATAATCCACAAATAATCTACACCACTCCAGTCCATAATCTATAATAATGTTTCCTCCAGTGGAAAAAGTCTATCCTGTTATTGTCTTACATCAAAAAAAAATCCACCAACACATTTGTTTAGAATTGATTTTGCTTGTAAACGGTGCTTGATCTGTACGTATTTCTCTCCTGATTCAGGTGAGATGATTTTTTATTTTTTTTCAGTCTGAAGCCTTTTTAAAGTTAAAAATATCTTAGTGATGTTTGTGTTTCTTACAAAAATGCACATTTTTACTTCATAAAATGTTCACTGATTAACTGGAGTTGTGTGGATTACTTGTGGATCATTGTGATGTTTTTATCAGCTGTTTGGACTCTCATTCTAACGGCACCCATTCACTGCAGAGCATCCACGGCTGAGCAAGTGATGTAATGCTACATTTCTCCAAATCTGTTCCGATGAAGGAATAAACTCATCTACATCTTGGATGGCCTGCCTGAGGGTGAGTACATTTTCAGCAGATTTTCATTTTAGGGTGAACAGTTCCTTCACCCAAAAACTCTCTGGAGGCACAGTTACCAATGGGCCACTTATTCAGACAGCTGATATTAAAGTAGAGATGTTCTCGTCTGAGGTTCAGGTAAAGGCTGTCCAGCTCAAAGGGCCTGAGGTGCTGTGATGGTTCCTATTACCTATCAATGTCACTCATGCATTTGGCAGAACTCGCACTGCAAAAGTTGCTACTGAAGTGATCTACCAGATGAGCTACAGGAATCACTCTGTAGGCATAAATCACATTTAATCGAACTGTTGTTTGGTTCTTTTCTATTCAGACTAAGACTATTGTTCTGAAGCAGAAGTATTGACCCAGCAGTGCTGACAGACATTGGCCAGTGGCGGCGCAGTTGAGGAGCGAGACGAGGAGCTGCAGCAGTGATGCGCGTTGGAGGCGCGCTTTTCTGAACCCAGGAAGCGGGCGCTTTAAGAAGACGCGCTGCTGCCGCGAACGGGAGGCAGGCCGGTGTTTTTCCACAACTGATGTCTAATGGTCACCCATGTTGAGAGACAAAGGTCAGGAAAAAAGCTCATAAACTAAATTTACCGCTGCCGCTGTTATTCAGCACCGAGCCGCCGCACAATACAGAAGGGACAAGAGCGTTTCAAAGGAATTAAAGGAAATAAACAATAAAGGTAACGTTATTTCGCATGTTTGCTCTTTGGATTTAGTATCATGCACTGATGCTATACCACTCATGTTTTATTTATTTTTTTTTACTTAATTTCAGTGTTTTCCGAATCTTTTTAAGTCATACCTCTCATTTTTTATTTTATTTTTTTTACTTAATTTCAGTGTTTTCCGAATCTTTTTTCGGAATTTCAGTCCCCCCCCCCCCATCTTTACTTAAAATTCAATAGCTTGTCTTAGTTGTCATACATGCCGAAAAGAGTTTGTTAAGGGATCCAGGAAGTACTTTGACAGTTTATTTAGAAGATTTTGTTTAATGTTATTATTTTAAAGCTTATTTTATATATTAGCCTATAACATGACTATATAGTAATATAGCCATATTATATAATCGTTTAATTAGTTTTTATGATTTATGATGATTTCATAGCCTTTTAAACTGGCGGTCCATAAAGACCGCTGTTTGTGTTGATGCTGTCACTTGTCATTGAGTTTCTTACACTCCCACTCTAGACAAATATAACTTGAGTGCTGACTGCATAGAGTTAAGAATAGACAGTTTGATGTCCGTCGATGAAAACCTGCATCATTGAGGGTTTTAAAAAACCCCTGAGACATTCACCTCAGCAGTGTCAAGCGGACAAACTAAAGCACAAACTGATTATTATTTTATTATTAATAATTAATTAATTTATTTATTTATTTTTGCACACAAAGATGCGATTGTAGATGCAGCGTCAACAACCTGTTAGATGCATTCTGAAGAAAAAAAGGTAACATCCTGCGAAAGTTAGTGATACGGACGCGCCTCCTCAAAGTAATCGGATGTAGGGTTGGTGTTGTTGGTCTTGTACGCGTCTTTGGCGACGGTTCACACGAGGACGCGTTCTTGCGTTCAACAGCGAAACGAAATGGAACTGAAAGCAGCGTGAAGGGCGTTTAAAACGCTTCTAAGGCGTCGTTTATATAGAACGCGTTCATGCGTCCGTCTCTGATGAGTTTTTTTTCCATGTAAACACGCGCTAGATACACTGTTGTCAGCGTCTTGCTAGAAGTTCCTCGTTTCTAAAAACGCCGTTCCCAGTTTAAAAACCTCGTCTCGAGACACCTGCTCCCAACAAGATTCTTTCCGTATTAAATACGCGATGCTAAGCAACGAGATGCCACGAACCGGCCAAATAGAATACAGCTTTTCGTTTGGACCAGCATCCTCGGCTCATACAAATGAACTGACAGTGCAACTTTGAAGTCGTCTCTCGCAGGTTCACCTCATCTAGCAGTCCCCGCTCAAACAAACACAATACACAGGATACAGAGTTTAGGTTTCTGTGCACATGCAAGCTTGCATACCTAGCACACTGATAAGGGACACAGCCACAATGCATTTGGGACAGATGCCATTTTTTTTAGTGAGGACGAAAACAGCTAAACAGTTATTCAGTGTGTTGTCTATATCATAGTGTCATAAAAGAGAACTGCAAATATGAGCTACTTTTTAATTGATGTCAATAAAAAAGTAAGAGGTGTTAACAAAGGCTATACTGTGTCATGACTGCCAACAAACAGCTCTGGCCAAAATTGAGTTTACCACTTTAGACTTTGGACTCTTCCAGCATGTTTTTCTTCTTCTTCTTTGATCTAGTTGTTTCTCTTTAATATAAAATTTGAGGCAAATTTCACATTGAGCAGACAGAATAATGCAAAATTTGTATTCAGTATCGTTTCCTAAAAAGTCAACAATATGAAAAAGAGGACAGATAGCAGAACAGCACACTTTCTGAATGCAGTTCACTGACCCGGTTCATTTTTAAATATCATTTTGACCACTTTAGTTTTTTTTATTGGTATGCAACAGTCCCCCAGTGCCATCTATAAAAATGCATCTTGCATGCATTGGGATTTTTTTTTTTCAGTGACTTATAGTGTCTTCACCTTTCCACTTCTTGTTTTGGTCAGGCAACAAATATTGCACTTAAACAAGGAAGACATTTGTGGAGTCGTAAATATCAAGTCAGACCAATTGACTTGATTCATGGCATAAACCTCTAGCGGGAAAAAAAAATGGGTTTTGTGTTTTGAATAAGGTAGAAATCAAAAGTCATGATGACCATATTAATGATTATGATAATAATAATTATTATTGTTTGTGTTGTAACAACATCAATATGTAACAATGCAATTTCTTCAATGCATGGAGTGCTAACAATGAAGAGCCAACAGTGTAAAACCTTTAATTATTAAACACTATCTTAGGCAACATTTTTAAATATTTACCAAAGGAGATCACATTTATTCTATTTACAGCATTAATATTACAATATTAATAGTAATACAATGTTGTTGAAGGTGTATATCTCTAATGATATAAAAATTGTTATATATCAAAAAATATAGCGGCCATTATATTTTAGTAAGGATAATTGCAAGGAGGCCTTGGCAAACTTTTTGAGGACCACAGTGGGACCACCTCGTCAATCGTCCCACCATGACTATAGCTCTGCAACATGATTCAAATGCAAGTGTCTTGACTTCCAGTGATTCAGTTTGGTTCACTAAGACTAGGCAGTGTGTGAGAGCACAATGCATCACGCCATAGATCATGTACAAGTGGATCAAACTCTGCTGTCAACACTTGACATTAATGCTCATGACTTCAGTTTCATGCATCATTGCTACATTGTGAGGTTTACACAAATGGCTAAGAGTGTGCTTCTAACGCTCCGGACTCCGTTTATGTGGTGGAACGAGTGCGGAAAGGAAGGAATTAATGTGAGGGCACTCAGGAAATGTACGTGGTTCTAAAAAAGGGATAGTTATGTAATGAGCCAAGTGCCTCACACCGACTCCAGACCTGAAGTCTCCTTCAATAGTTGAGAGTGTGGAGCAATCCTGCCATTCCTGCCGCTCAGCTGAGATGACAAAGTTGATGGCCCAACAAATCCCTTGCACCCACAGGCTATGTGACCTATAGATGCGGAAGAACAAATCACTTCCAATTAGGAGGCAACTGATTGTGGATTTCGGAGTGAAGCTGCTCCAAGTTCCATTAAAGAAAACTTGAGAGTTTTGACCAGCTCGGTGCGATTCAAGTCTATTGTTTCTGCTCGGGAATCAAACAGACCTAGTCAGTGTCCCAAAGTAGGCTGCCATGTGTCTTGAGTTTTCACAGCATTCCAACACTGTGCGCTAAAAGGGCAAAAGAAAATGCCAGCAGATCCTTTGTTCGGTATTTTTGAACAAATTGCCCAATCCAAAATTCATAGAAATGGTCCTATGAGCACAAATCGCCATTGTCCCTTTATCATGGATGTGATGCCAAATGCAAAAGGCTGAGGGAAACAAGTCGTACAATAGCCTTTTGTTACTCACCACATTTAAATGCGCTGGGCCTTGCCTTTGCTTCGCTACTGGCCGGAATCTAAGTCAGACTTGTCAGTCAGTCAAATATTTTGCTCGGTCTTCAAACCACTTAACAGAAAGTATATAATTGTTCTTAGACTACATGTCAAAGTTTGTTAAGCTAAGCTACTTGTCTTGAAATGAAAAGCTATTCATGGCAGGAGGCATGACGGCAGCCTGGAAACCATCAGTTGTTCAAGTGAAACGCAACAGAGGTATGGATTGCCATCCACATGCTCTTGTTTGTCGCGTCTGCGGCTCGGGTTGCCACAAGTGGACGCCACCAAGATAAATAGTTTCTGGGAAGTGAAAATTTACCATCGAGCCGACCGACGCTTGGGTTATCCGCTGCTCCGAAGCTGCGACCAATCTACTGATTGCTTTTAATTGTCTTAGTCTGTGGGCGGGACGTGGTGTCACCTCGGCTTACACTGAGCCCTGGAGAGATTGGGGCCGTGTGGTCAGAGGTATGGTGTCTGCTGAGAGAACAACACAGACCTATTGGATTCAGCCATGAAGGAAATGTAAGTGAAAGGCAGTACGTTAATTTGAGGGAATGTTTGTGTTTGTGGATAATGGGAAAGGGGTCAAATTTGAGGAATAAAGTTAAAGATGAGACTTTGATGGTGACTTTGTCATGCCGGATATTAGAAACTTAGATCAGAAATATCTTTAAAACTGAATTTATTTTATTGACGTTTAAATTTTTGCCAACTTATGGGCAAAAATGGCATTGCAAATTTGCAATTTGAATACGTTCAACAAGGCACCTACCAGTTGCATTTTTTTTAACCCAGTTGTTTGCTTTTTTTTTGACTCTCAGCCAGTAAAGTTTGTCACCACAGTGTTTTGAATGGAAATGGAAAGTGTCTGGAGGATTTCACTCTAGTTATGTAACAGAATGTGTTTGAGTTGTAGCGAGCTCCTAAGCCTTTGAAACACACAGATTTAACCTACCTAAAGCGGATGAACGTAATTTCCTGAAATTTTTTGAGTCTTATGTTTCCAAGTGAATGATTCTGTGCTAAATTCAAAAATATAACAGAGAATCATCAGTTAAATCGGAGCTATTTAGTGTTGTAAATTGTACTTTCAATGTATTAGACTTTTAAGAAACCTCCGGAAGATCAATTTAAATGAACTTAAGACGTACAAACGTCACTGAACTGGTATCCAGAGAACCGCTACAGACTGGAGTCCTGGCATGCTGCCACACTAGTTAGCATGTTTATTAAGTCGTATGTTTTGTAAAGCTACAGAAAGGAGAATATACGTGTATTTATTGATTGTCAAACACACCGCAGATTTTTCCCCCTCTTCTTCCGTCTCCTTGAGAGCAGGGAAAAAAGCAGGCTTGTGTTGAAGAAAGCGGCCTCACAGTGGGCCTATAGTTTGTTCAAGCGTTGCCAAGCTGTAAGGGAGTCTGGAACGGGTAGAGATGTTGGAGTTGACTTTGGTATCTTACTCTCTGGGAGTCATCTCAGGGGCTCCATGGCAAGTTTGGCTCAGGCTTTGAAACAGAAGACGCCAAGCCTGACATAATTACTCCATCCTTGAACAGAATCCTGACAGCATAAACACTGTGTTAGTTAGGGACTTGGGCAAGATAAACACATACCAGTTCTGCAGCAAAACCGCAGTGAATGAATTGAGGAGATTTTAATATATCGGATTAATGTATGTGCATGATTGCATTTGGGTTTCCTTTTGGGCCATAATGTATTTCTGAGTGAAACAGGTATTTTAAGGGCAAAAATTATTTTCTTACATGTTTTCCAGTAATATCAAGTACAATTTATAATATAAAAAATGAATTTACTTCGACAAAACAACTGAATATATTGTGTAAATAATAGGTTTATAGTCCACCAATCATTTAAAATAAGACCAGGCCATGAATTAAGAGAGTGTCCATTTTGCTTTTATGCTGACTTTTGGTGTAAAATGCTGATGTGTTTTCTTACTCATTGGCTATGTGGTTATCTCTTAGCATTATTTTGTGTTGACTACAGACACACTTCACAAGCAACAAAAAAAGCTATGAATCGTATAACTTTTTAACGACTAGGTTTGTTGTATTATTGGTCATAGATATATTATTGTACCAAGTCATGATACTTGCTAGCAGTTGTGTCGTACATGAAGATTTCCTGTGTTGAAACCACACAAAGGTGCCGTTATTTTAATCACGTTAACCATCACGATATCTTCTCATGTGAACATTTCTCACGCATTGAAAAGCTGCTGTTCTAAATTAACTATTAATGTTTGGACTAATTATAAATGTTTTATAAACTAAACGCAATCTTTTTGACATCTGAACCTAAGGCCGTCGGGGTTCAGTCAAGAGTTCTGACCCTTTGTTTTCTTTATAGCATGGCCCAGAAGGAGAAACTTCAGTGTCTAAAGGACTTCCACAAGGACATTCTGAAACCCTCCCCAGGAAAGAGCCCGGGCACAAGGCCGGAGGATGAAGCCGAGGGAAAACATCCCCAAAGGGAAAAGTGGGCTAGCAAGCTTGACTTTCTTCTGTCAGTCGCCGGGGGCTTTGTTGGTTTAGGCAACGTTTGGCGGTTCCCGTACCTCTGCTACAAGAATGGCGGAGGTGAGCATATTTGTTGATACTTTTGGACTTTGGACACCGATGTGGCAGTCGTAAAAACTTAATTTCTCAACATCATTTCTTGAATCTGCCCCAGAGGATATCAATTGGATAAATCAACTCAAAAATAAAACTTCTGTCATCATTTACTCACCATCATGTTTTTTTCAAACCCAAATGATAATCGTGTTCTGTAGGATACGCACAGAGATGTTTAGAAGATGCTCCTTTTCCATAGCGCACAAGCGAATGATTAAACTGTCAAATTTCATAAATGTATAAAAAAGCACCATAAAGTTTTTCAAAGACATGTCATACATCATGAGTTTTCTTGTATCCCGATCACAATGCATTTTCAATTAAATGCACGCAAATATGATTTGAGAGCGAAGAACTTATTTTGGTCTGTTTGTCAAACAGAGTCCTATGGACTACTTTCATGGTGCTTTCTTTTTTAAAAGTCTGACAGCATGCATCACTATCCACTTTTGTTACATGGAAGAGAGACGATTGTGAATTACGAAAAATCTTTTCTGTTTCACAGAATAATGTAAAACATTTGGAACAACATTTTTTTTTTTTTCGGTGAACTGTCTCTTTAAGGCTAATCAAGGCTAAACAGCAATCATGTGCTAACTTTGGAAATGAGATACACATTAAAGATATTCTATTTACAGTATCTTCTGAAAAAGTACCCTTAGATTTCCCCTTACATTTCCAAATGTGCAACAGTCACCAGCATAATAAGGTATTGTCATAACACTCACTTTCTTAACAACAACAGAGGTACAAAAAGAGAATGAGAGCAAGTGTCAAAGCCTTACACTGTACTGGATGAACTCCACGAGAAATGAGTTAAACACTAATCCAGCAGTTAATAGGATCTAATAATTGACATAATTAAGTGAATCTTCTCTTGGCTCCATTTAGGTGCTTTTCTATTGTGAATTACGAAAAATCTTTTCTGTTTCACAGAATAATGTAAAACATTTGGAACAACATTTTTTTTTTTTTTCGGTGAACTGTCTCTTTAAGGCTAATCAAGGCTAAACAGCAATCATGTGCTAACTTTGGAAATGAGATACACATTAAAGATATTCTATTTACAGTATCTTCTGAAAAAGTACCCTTAGATTTCCCCTTACATTTCCAAATGTGCAACAGTCACCAGCATAATAAGGTATTGTCATAACACTCACTTTCTTAACAACAACAGAGGTACAAAAAGAGAATGAGAGCAAGTGTCAAAGCCTTACACTGTACTGGATGAACTCCACGAGAAATGAGTTAAACACTAATCCAGCAGTTAATAGGATCTAATAATTGACATAATTAAGTGAATCTTCTCTTGGCTCCATTTAGGTGCTTTTCTCATCCCATACTTCATTTTCCTGTTTGGCGGAGGACTGCCTGTATTCTTCCTGGAGGTGGCGCTCGGTCAGTTCACCTCTGAGGGAGGAATCACCTGCTGGGAGAAACTTTGCCCCATTTTTACAGGTCAGTTTCTTGATCAAGTAGCTTGATCTTTCGTCAGTATATTTAAATGGCCGTCAGTTGAGAATGATGCTTTTTGCTGCCAGTTGGTGTAGTTACCATATCTACCAGCAGGGGCAAATGGGGTCATGCCAACCACTCTGACCCCTTGGTAAGGACAGAGTGGGAGGTGTGTCACAGATACCACCAGCTGTATCTGAAGATAGGCTGTGTGAGACATACAGGTTTCATGTTGGGTGTCTGATAGGACATACATATCCCTTTTAATGCCAGAGAAGAAAAAATTTATGTTTACAAAAATAGCAGTAAGGGTCAACCCTATCTTCCTCACCTCTCAGAGCAAATGACAAGAACCATTTTTTTAAAATTAGGTTAAGACTAGTCAATCTACCGGCAGTTATGAATAGTGCACATGTTTTCAAAAATCATTGTACATTTTTATTAAATATCTAAATATATCTAAATTTAATTTATACATTTCCATTGTCCAATACATTATTCATTATGGGCTCCCATATAAGCATGGCAGCATCTGCTAATTCCTATGAAGATATTCATGTAGACCAAAGCAGATACACTTGTCTTTGCCACATGTTGAATAGTCCTAAAGCAGTCACTCACCAGTCTGTTAATTGCACCCTGTCGAATTGTAGTAGTTTCATTTTCATCCTGGCTAGTAGCAGAGACAAAGTCACATCAGCAGCTGTCAATTAATGTATTGGCTAAGAAGTGCAGCTGCTCATGACCAGAAGCAAAACCACAAGCTTCAGCTTGTGTTGTGTAGTGGCTAAATCTGGATTTAGCGATCTGAGGGTTGCTGGTTCGAGCCCCACAAAGAGCATCCCACTATACCCTTAAAGAAGGAATCAAAACCCAGACTAAATGACTACTTGCTAAAAAAAAAAAAGCAATAGATTTCCACAGAAATATCTCTTACATAACAAAGAGCATATCAAACCTTACAAAAATGTCTTCTGATCACAGATACATTACTTATTTAAACAGAGATTACTAGTGAGCAATCATTACATGCAACTGCTGAATTACTCATATCCCTCTGCCAGCGAAAGAGGTGAGAGTTTTGGTCTTAATTTGCTTTCCACTCAGCGTGGCCAACATTGATTTACACAGTTCAATCTCTAAACCAATGTCTTACATCACTTTCCTCCCACTCTGGACAGTTTATTCCATGTTTATACAGCAAGCACAAGATGGTCCCATAGTAGTTTGTCACTTATTTATCCATTCTCATGCTCCACTGGAGCACAACTCCTTTCATTGCATTCATTAAGGTTATAATAACAAATCGCAAACACTTGGCACAACTACCATGTGCTGAGTCAGTCCAGTGTGCCATTGGCTTAATGTCACCACTCATTTCTTTGTACAGGTATCGGCTATGCGTCCATAGTGATTGTTTCTCTGCTGAACATCTACTACATTGTGATTCTGGCCTGGGGCTTGTACTACCTGTTCCAGTGCTTTCAGCCAGAGCTTCCCTGGGCAAGCTGCAACAACAAATGGAACACAGAAAATTGTGTGGAAGATACCTTCCGCAAGAACAAGACACTCTGGGTGGCTGCGAACGCCACTAACTTCACTTCCCCTGTCACTGAGTTCTGGGAGTAAGTACTTATTACTTTAGTACAATATTGTTTTGCGCTTTGAAAGCCATCCAAATCCAGCTATCAGCTTTTAGTTGAGAAGAAGTTGGCTATTTACATCAAAAGGCTTTACAATATCACCTACCCACCAAAACTTGATTCCACATCACTTTGGTTTCTATGGCTTTCAAACCTGCTGAAAAGACCAACATAGTTGGTTCCTAGCATATGTTGTGTTTTGGGTGCTGGACCCCATCAAGCTTAACTAGCTTAACCAGCAAGACTATCTTGGTCAACTAGCTGCAACAGAAAGACCAACTCTAGGTCGACCAACTTCCAAAGCTAGGTTTTGCTGGTGAACAACATGACTATGCTAGTCCACCAGCTGTCTAGCTACTAAATCAGCACTAACCAATATAAATCAGCCAACTAAGATGGACTTTTCAGCAGGAAAAGTGCTGTTTACACTTGTCAACATAATGTACACCAGTGACCCTCTGCAACTTAAAACCAGAATAAACTTCAGATGTACAGTTTACAGAGAGAAACCCAAACTATGCAAAAGAGTCGACATAAATAAAGCTCACGATGGCCTCAGTCAGAAAGCTACAAATCTAAACATGACATGTAGTTGTTGAAACAATTTAGATTAGTCCTTCATGATGTATCCAGTTCTGGAGGACCTACAAGAGGCTGAACGCATGCAAATATTTGGGTTTGCTCAATTCATGTTGTCAGTCAGCAAATGGTTTGGCGTCTTGTGTCTAGGTGTGGATCGATGCAGGGACACAGATTTTCTTCTCTTATGCCATCTGTCTTGGAGCCATGACGTCACTGGGAAGCTACAACAAGTACAAATACAACTGCTACAGGTGTGTGTCGACGCCCCGGGGGCGGGAGGGGGGCTTAGTCCAGTGAACGGGCAAAGTGGGAACGTAGGGCTCCTTTGTGTTAATTAACAAACTCCATGACATATGTGTGACATAGGGACTGTTTGCTGCTGGGAGGCCTGAACAGCGCTACAAGTTTTGTGTCTGGCTTCGCAATATTTTCCGTCCTGGGCTTCATGGCACAAGAGCAAGGGGTGGACATAGCCGATGTGGCAGAGTCAGGTACGAGGGTCAAGTAGCAGTGATGGTGGGCACTGCTGCTGCAAATAACATCACGAAAAAAGTTTGGTCAACCCTGTAGTGAAAACGGCGGGAAAAATCAACGACTGTAAACTATTCGGAGCCAATAAAAGTAGTTCCAGGTCCTAGGACTAAAAAGAAAGCCTAAAATTTGGATTCTTCTTCGTTATTCATCAGATAAAAACCTAAATGAATTAGCGAAATGTAGAAGGTCTCTCGGTGGGAAGCGGAATTTGCTTGGAGTCAACTGTAGAACTGTGCGGAGAGTATGTTCTTGGAGCCACTGGGAACATTAAGGCCTACTCCACTAATGGCGAAGAATCAACTGTTGTGTGAAACAGCATTGCCTGCTGTTCAAGACAGTTTCCACTGGTGACCCTAATCAAGAAGCATCTTGTGCCAAGTTCAGGATAGAGGCAATTTACAACATGCTTATGGAGAGTTTGGGTTTAAGTCCTCGAGAACTCTATGCAATTTGACTAAGGTCGCCAAGTCAGTTCCTACTGGTTCCTTTTTCTACCCTGGACACACTACATGGCCAAAAGTATGTTGACACCTTCTTCTATTTAATGTGCTTGGCTATTTCAGCTACACCCTTTGCTTACAAGCAGGTGCCTACAATGAAATATACAACCATGCAGACTTAAAGACAGATTGGTTTACTGAGACAGTTGTGGAAGAAGTTCAGACCTGAACACCACTGAGCACCTTTTGCATGTACTGAAACATTGACTGTGAGCCAGACCTCAGTCACCCATTAATTGTGTGTGAATAGGAGCAAATCCTTTTTCCAATATCTACTGGAACACCTTCCCCAAAAGAGAGGAAGCTCATGGTTTTGAAAGTAAATGTTCAACAAGTGCATATAGGTGGGATGTTCTGGTGTCTATATACTTTTGACCATCTAGTTCATGTCAGATGTTTCTCAAAATGGCTTTTCATCTTTCACGCTGCTTTAAGACCTGTTGTTCAGGTTCATCTTCAGTAAGTCTCATAGTGAAAGAGATCAGTTGATGTAACGGCTGCTTTTTAATCTCAAGTTTTTCCAAATGTCTAGTCTTGTGCGGTTGTTCATGCTTTGGCCCTCCTCTGTGGAGACTTTGGTATGTCTGGCTCAAGCGAGGTGCACAAAACATACATCTTTATCACTTTGTTTATAAGACACACAAACCTAAACTTTACTTGAACTTCCGTGCATATCAGCACAGTTTTACTTGAACTTCCGTGCATATCAGCACAGTTTTGGTTGTATTGAGCCACAGGATCCTTATCAGGGAGCCTTTAAGGATGATTTGGTTGGATACATTTCTAAACATTACAAATGTCATGCAGCTAAAATAAGCTTTTTGCAAAAGAGAAGTCAATTTTGGGGTGGTCAGTCATAGATGCATCAACCTGACTCGGTGGAAAGTGCATTTTATTGTACTTTGACATTATGCTATGTTGGTCATTGTTTCATTTTCTTCATTGTTTCATGGTTTTATTATATATGCATTGTGCTTGTTTTTGCATTTAACCTCTGTTGAACAGATTGAATTCTACATTGTATGTTGCAGTAGCAAATGGAGGTGTTTGTATGTTACCTTTTAAGTTGTTCTTTGAAGTGTTGAATATGTAACCTGTAGTGTTACACATGGGAAATATCACACTGCTCATGAAACATTTTGTAGATTTCGAAACAGCCGAAGCAAACCTTACGATGCTAATTTCACAAGAAGATGCACTGAAACAATCATTGGACTTGCAATGAACCACTGGCAGTAAATTTGCCTGGCTTGATCACATTGTCATGTAGTTACTCGCTCCTTTTTTCTTTCATGTCTCCTTTTGGTCTGTGCCGACAACGAAACGCGCCACACCGGCATAGATCAAAGTGTGCAAATTGCTAGCCTTGCTAATTGTACTCTCTCCACTTCCCCACCCCCTCTGTTCTCTTCCCAATAGGTCCTGGCTTGGCCTTCATTGCTTACCCTAAAGCTGTGAGTATGATGCCACTTCCAACGTTTTGGGCAATTCTTTTCTTCATCATGCTTCTGCTGTTGGGCCTCGACAGTCAGGTGAGTATCAAATGAAAAACTGTGATGCTAAACAGCTTGAGTACTGCTAGTTTACAGAGTAGTAATGTTGATATTCAACCCAGTCTGTGGACCTTTTAGAAAACATTTTTGGAATTAAATGGTTGACGGCTAATGCAAAGAGTTCTGAAAGAATTAAAAAACTCTGTAAATCCAACAACAGATCAGTATAGCAAATTAAGCCACAGTACACAAGAAAACATGGTAACAAACAAGGAAAGAAAAAAAAACTTTGTTGGCAGCTAATGGGCCACACAGCAGTCCTGCACTATCATATTTCTCAGTCCAAGTGAAATTGAACACTCTGCTAAATCAGTGTCCATCCACATTCAGGGGGTACACTAAACTGGGCTGTGGTACTTGGACTGTTAAATTAAGTATCTACAATAATATTCATGCAGCTGTGCTGGATAACTTTAAAGGGGGATCTATGTACAGTACTACTTACAGTAATAGATACATTTCACTACAGTATGTCACAACTTTATAAACCAATCAAACTGATGCTCAAATTTATTTTCTTCACTGACCTATTTCTTATTGAAACAGGAACATGGGCTGTGATGATTGGTATTGGGGAAGGGCATGCTCATTCTAGACAGCAATTTTATTGTACAAAATTTTACATTTGTAATGTGTATCTCCTAAAATTGTATTTGCTGTGCACTAGCTTCAAAGCTAATAGTAATGAACTAAAAGCCACAAACTTGTGGTAGGTTTATTATTATAAAACATGGCATTCCATGTATTCCATGAGCTTCCTTCTTCCTTTGTCATTTTGTACTGTATAATATCCACTCAAAATATGAAATCTTTGCCCTTTCAGCTTGAGTCAAGAAACCAGTTTGTGCTGACAGTGGTTCTTTTCTTTTCCCAGTTTGTCGAAGTGGAAGGGCAGATCACATCCCTAGTGGATCTGTATCCATCCTTCCTAAGGAAGGGTTATCGGCGTGAAATCTTCATAGCTATAGTCTGTTTTGTGAGCTACCTGTTGGGACTTACCATGGTCACCGAGGTAAGTACGACACTCAAATACTCTTATGAAGCATTTCCCTTCCAAATCCATTCGAATTCTGGTCTTTACCACTTTGCCAACAAATTGGACCAGCTGGTTTCTCCTGGCTAAATAAAGACCGTATCAAATGCAGCTTAGTTGAATGGTCAGGCACCATATGTTTTCCTTTTAGGATTTTTGTGACATTGTCATTTGATAGTATGTGGCCCTCAACCAAACCCTCAGTTCCTGTAATCAAGAACGCCAGACTCATGCCAAATCTACTGCCCATGCTCTCTCCCATAAGGAAGAGGCCTCCACTCCCTGCAGTGCCTTATCGCTCCCAGTTCCATGTCTTTTTATGGACGTCCTGACCTGCTTTGAGCAGTGAGAATTCCACAGAGGAATCACACTGCTATACTAGGAGATCCTGCCTGGTCCGACAATGCACATCTAAGATTCTTTTGGGCCCCTTCAAATCTCGGCCCCTGATTGCTAAGCCCTGGAACAGTGATAAACTGGGAATGCTATTCTGTGGTTTGAGCCACACAGTGTCCCATTTGTTCCGTGACATAATGTCTTATGTCACCCCTGAATGTATTGTGCAACAAATGCCAAAAGAAAACTAGTCAAGTGTTTAGCCAACCCTTGCTCATAACAGTCCTCCATTGTGTTGGCCTTGCAATTATAGCATGTACCCGTTCCTACTCTCTTTTTCAATCATTTTTTTTTTTGTGTGTGTCTGATTTTCAGGGTGGCATGTATGTGTTTCAACTCTTTGACTACTATGCAGCCAGTGGCGTGTGCCTTTTATGGGTTGCATTCTTTGAATGTATTGCTGTAGCCTGGGTTTATGGTAAGTATAAGTAGTAAACAGAAAATGTGATTCTATTCATAATGGTGTACTGGAGCAGGCACTTTTCATGAATAGGGTACAAATTGGTGTGCCAGTACTTTAAAATAATAAACCCTGTTACTGTTATGTTTTCAACTGTAGAAACGTAAGATTTAGAATTGAGTTCAACCCTGTTACTGCATGGTTTCCCTGTCATATCAAATTATAATCCTTGTAACTGTGATACCCTTGAGCAGAGATCGTAACTGTCCTGCAGAGTTTAACTCCATCTCTAATCAAACACACCTAAAAAATCCAATCTTGAAAGGACTGCACTGAAAATTACAAAAAGGTGTGTTTTCTCAGAGTGTGTTGACTGCATAAGTTAGCCATTCAACACAGTTACTGAAGTTGGTGTAAGAAAAAAAGAGATCAAACAACAATGTATATTTTATTTGTTAGAAATATGAGTTTATCCTTAACTACAAAATCAACATTTGGCCTCTAACCAGCGCGCCCCTGCTGAGTAACAGACTAATTAATAAATCTGCAACCCTGTTACTTCATGCTTTTCCACCTACTACTAATACTAATCTTTAAAATTGTTATACCAAAGAAGACATTTGGGCCCATTTGCAGCATGACCTCATTGGCGCTTTCTCAGTTTTTTCACAAAAATGTAATGTTGACTTTGTTCATTATGCCATTCCACCCTGTTACCAAAATTATTATTGGGGGAAAAAAAAGATAAAAAATGTATGTATCTTTTATTTATTGGAAACTTGTGTTTATCCTTTACTACAAAATCAGTATCCTCTAATTAGGTTGCCCCTGCTGAGTAACAAGAGTAATTTAGACTAAATTTGCAACCCTGTTACTACATGCTTTCCCGCCTATTACTAATAATAATATTTAAAATTGTTATACCAAAGAAGTAAAACACATTTGGATCCATTTACAGCATGATCTCATTTGCACTTTCCCAGATTTTTTTTCACAGAAATTGAATGTCGACTTTGTTCATTATGCCAATCCACCGTTACCAAAATTATTCTAAGAAAAACAAAAAAAAGATCAAGCAAATATGTCTCTTTTTATTTATTGTAAATATGATTTTAAAATAAAAATCATCATGTAACCCATAAGTAGCTCATCCTGCTGAGTAACAAATCTGCTTAGCCTAAATCTGCAACCCTGTTACTGCATAATTTTCCAACTTTTACTAATAATAATCTTTAAAATTGTTATACCAAAGTTGTAAAACACATTTGGACCCTTCAACCCTGTTGTAAGAGAAAAGATAAAACAAATTTTTTTATTTTTTTTCAAAATTTGACCTTTAACTAGCTAGCTAGGTAGCTAATAAAGGCTAAATCTGCAACTATGTTACCTATAGTTTATTATATTAGAACTTTTTACTTAGAATTTCATTTAATTATTATGGTTAAGCACCTCAACTCACTGACAAAAACTTCCTAATTTGGACTTTTAAGCACTATTTCTTAACCTATTGATGAAAAGTGCCAGCAAACCAGCAAATGAGTTCTCTTTTCTTGGGAGATGAAACAAAGCCCTTATTGCTGACAAATTACTTGTTATGAAAGGAATGATTGTGAAATATTCTAAGGTGTGGTTCTTTGTTTGAACAGAGTGCGGGTCAATTAGAATGATTTAGTGCCAAAATCAGGGTTTCTACTGTACAATTTAACCTAGTTCTGAAAGCGTGCATAAAATCTTTGTTCCCTACTGTCAAGGCCATGATTTCTAAATTTAAATGTCTCATGAATATGTTAGTGCATGCCAACTTCTCTTGTTAAAAGAGCTGCTGCTGAGGTGGCTTAAACCCTGAATGCAGGTAGATTCAGGTTAAAACATTGATAGTTTTTAATATGGGGGTTTTCCTGATAACAAACTGCATTGTTTGCACAATACAGTAAAAAAAAAAAAAAAAAAAAAAATAAGGAAGAAGCCTTCACTCCCAGCAGTGCCTTATCGCTCCCAGTTTCATGTCTTTTTATGGATGTCCTGACCTGCTTCGAGCAGTGAGAATTCCACAGAGGAATCGCACTGCTATACTAGGAGATCCGGCCTGGTCCAACAATGCACATCTAAGATTCTTTTGGCCCCCTTCAAATCTCGGCCCCTGATTGCTAAGCCCCTGGAACAGTGATAAACTGGGAATGTTATTCTGTGGCTTGAGCCACACAGTGTCCCATTTGTTCCGTGACATAATGTCTTATGTCACCCCTGAATGTATTGTGCAACAAATGCCAAAAGAAAACTAGTCAAGTGTTTAGCCAACCCTTGCTCATAACAGTCCTCCATTGTGTTGGCCTTGCAATTATAGCATGTACCCGTTCCTACTCTCTTTTTCAATCATTTTTTTTTTTGTGTGTGTCTGATTTTCAGGGTGGCATGTATGTGTTTCAACTCTTTGACTACTATGCAGCCAGTGGCGTGTGCCTTTTATGGGTTGCATTCTTTGAATGTATTGCTGTAGCCTGGGTTTATGGTAAGTATAAGTAGTAAACAGAAAATGTGATTCTATTCATAATGGTGTACTGGAGCAGGCACTTTTCATGAATAGGGTACAAATTGGTGTGCCAGTACTTTAAAATAATAAACCCTGTTACTGTTATGTTTTCAACTGTAGAAACGTAAGATTTAGAATTGAGTTCAACCCTGTTACTGCATGGTTTCCCTGTCATATCAAATTATAATCCTTGTAACTGTGATACCCTTGAGCAGAGATCGTAACTGTCCTGCAGAGTTTAACTCCATCTCTAATCAAACACACCTAAAAAATCCAATCTTGAAAGGACTGCACTGAAAATTACAAAAAGGTGTGTTTTCTCAGAGTGTGTTGACTGCATAAGTTAGCCATTCAACACAGTTACTGAAGTTGGTGTAAGAAAAAAAGAGATCAAACAACAATGTATATTTTATTTGTTAGAAATATGAGTTTATCCTTAACTACAAAATCAACATTTGGCCTCTAACCAGCGCGCCCCTGCTGAGTAACAGACTAATTAATAAATCTGCAACCCTGTTACTTCATGCTTTTCCACCTACTACTAATACTAATCTTTAAAATTGTTATACCAAAGAAGACATTTGGGCCCATTTGCAGCATGACCTCATTGGCGCTTTCTCAGTTTTTTCACAAAAATGTAATGTTGACTTTGTTCATTATGCCATTCCACCCTGTTACCAAAATTATTATTGGGGGAAAAAAAAGATAAAAAATGTATGTATCTTTTATTTATTGGAAACTTGTGTTTATCCTTTACTACAAAATCAGTATCCTCTAATTAGGTTGCCCCTGCTGAGTAACAAGAGTAATTTAGACTAAATTTGCAACCCTGTTACTACATGCTTTCCCGCCTATTACTAATAATAATATTTAAAATTGTTATACCAAAGAAGTAAAACACATTTGGATCCATTTACAGCATGATCTCATTTGCACTTTCCCAGATTTTTTTTCACAGAAATTGAATGTCGACTTTGTTCATTATGCCAATCCACCGTTACCAAAATTATTCTAAGAAAAACAAAAAAAAGATCAAGCAAATATGTCTCTTTTTATTTATTGTAAATATGATTTTAAAATAAAAATCATCATGTAACCCATAAGTAGCTCATCCTGCTGAGTAACAAATCTGCTTAGCCTAAATCTGCAACCCTGTTACTGCATAATTTTCCAACTTTTACTAATAATAATCTTTAAAATTGTTATACCAAAGTTGTAAAACACATTTGGACCCTTCAACCCTGTTGTAAGAGAAAAGATAAAACAAATTTTTTTATTTTTTTTCAAAATTTGACCTTTAACTAGCTAGCTAGGTAGCTAATAAAGGCTAAATCTGCAACTATGTTACCTATAGTTTATTATATTAGAACTTTTTACTTAGAATTTCATTTAATTATTATGGTTAAGCACCTCAACTCACTGACAAAAACTTCCTAATTTGGACTTTTAAGCACTATTTCTTAACCTATTGATGAAAAGTGCCAGCAAACCAGCAAATGAGTTCTCTTTTCTTGGGAGATGAAACAAAGCCCTTATTGCTGACAAATTACTTGTTATGAAAGGAATGATTGTGAAATATTCTAAGGTGTGGTTCTTTGTTTGAACAGAGTGCGGGTCAATTAGAATG
Organism: Sinocyclocheilus rhinocerous; assembly: GCF_001515625.1. Taxonomy (NCBI): domain Eukaryota; kingdom Metazoa; phylum Chordata; class Actinopteri; order Cypriniformes; family Cyprinidae; genus Sinocyclocheilus; species Sinocyclocheilus rhinocerous. The sequence continues at coordinate 154,810 of NW_015656599.1, forward strand.
ATTTAGTGCCAAAATCAGGGTTTCTACTGTACAATTTAACCTAGTTCTGAAAGCGTGCATAAAATCTTTGTTCCCTACTGTCAAGGCCATGATTTCTAAATTTAAATGTCTCATGAATATGTTAGTGCATGCCAACTTCTCTTGTTAAAAGAGCTGCTGCTGAGGTGGCTTAAACCCTGAATGCAGGTAGATTCAGGTTAAAACATTGATAGTTTTTAATATGGGGGTTTTCCTGATAACAAACTGCATTGTTTGCACAATACAGTAAAAAAAAAAAAAAAAAAAAACGTTTAAGCACAACAGTTCGTAATAATTTTTTCCCAGCCAACCCCAAACAAACATTAATAAACTGCTAATGTAATTCCCATCTTAAAGCAGTAACTACGTACAGGTCTATGTGGACTCTAGGATCATAATGTGTTTGAATGTGATACCTGAAAACACTCCTCCTCTTCACAGGCGCTGATAATTTCTATGATGCGATTGAAGAGATGATTGGTTACAGACCAAATCCCTGGATGAAGTGGAGTTGGACTGTAGTCACACCTTTTCTGTGTGTGGTAAGTTCTTTTTAGGTGAAGAAAGAGTCCCCAAAACAGGTTCAATTAGTAGTTTGCTTATTTATAGATGCATTGTTCATAAAAACAGTGAGAAGTGCTTGTCCACAGATCTTGTTAGGCCCACTACACAGTATGTTTCCTAAAATGACACACTGAGGAGGTCCTATGAAAGTATTTTTAGTGCAGTTTGAGATTGTGTGTTCGTCTACCCTCCCCCATGGCTACACATGCAAATACTGCTTTTACGCTTTGGATTTGCTGCAAAAATCCGGCTCCCATCTCACTGTAACAGAGCTCCAGATGGGGTGACCATCTGCCTGGCCAACAGAATGAATGAAAGGAGCTGAGGACGAATGCAGGATTAGTTTCCATGAGATCATGAGTGTCGTTTTTCTGTGAAGATCATAGGACTATAGGGGGGAAAATCCCTTCCTTATGTACAATACAGCCATATAGCTTTTAAAGACTGAGGAGACTTTTATCTTCCTTTAAATTAAATGGCTCTTTTGCAGTGGATTAACCTGTTTAGTCATTTTGGAAACTTGGTTTTAGCTCTATAAAGAGCGAATCACACAAAGAGAAGCCTAGATCATAATTCGCCCACTTACCTACCAACCAACCTGCCTGCCTACCTAGCTACCTACCTACCTACCTACCTACCGAAAGAAAGAATTTCTATTTATTTATTCAATAATAAATAAAACAAAAGTAAGCTTAAAAGAGTTTTTCATTTATCTGTCATTTTGATTAGTCCGAGAGCAACGTCACAGTAATGGGCGACGGCACTCATGTATTGGAGGCTGGATTGAGTGTGCTGTTGATACCCCTGCTTTGTCTTCTGCCGCAGGGATGCTTTGTCTTCTCATTGGTCAAGTACACACCCTTGAGATACAACAAAGTCTACGAGTACCCGGATTGGTCCATTGGAGTCGGCTGGACCCTCGCCCTCACGTCCATGATCTGCATACCAATGGTGGTTGTGATCAAAATCATTCAATCAGATGGACCCCTCATAGAGGTGAGTCAGTCGTGTCAACGACAAAAAGGTTTTTCACCAATGAACAGGCCTATAACATCGCTATACGTTTCCCTCCAGAGGATCAAAGCGGTGGCGGCACCCGTGAGGGGAGGAGCCAGTTCTTGCCCTCAGGAGTACCAGCCCAAATGCAACGAGCTGGCGCAGCCGCTGGACCCCAACTGGAACGGAGGCTTGATGAAGCCCACCCACACCATCGTAGAAACTATGATGTGAACACTCTCTGTGAGAGGATTCAATGACCTGCTTTTCCATTATATATATATATATATATATATATGTGATTCTATATAATACATGTATTAACAATATACTCTGTAACTTTTGACATAGTCGTAGGACCAGGTTTACATTGCTACGCATCTGCACTAGGAGTCCTTGTTTTGTTTTGTTTTTCTACAGAGAAAGTTAAATTTTTCTGTCTGTATTTTTAATATTTTTATCATACTACTATTATATTACTATTATTGTCGCTGTTATTAGAATGAGAACAGATCGTAAACAGCAGTATCCTGAACGTAGAACCATGACCGTTCTATTTTTGTAACTTTTATCTTGTACATATCAAAATAAAAACTGTTGTTTATTTTTTAGAGAATCAAGGGAAAAAACACAAAGGGCTCCGTAAACGTGAATCGCGAAAAGTAACGTTGGTGTACAAAGATAAAAAAAAAAAAAAACACCCTCATCCTCGCCAACATGAAAGGCTCATCTTTTTAGGGATAGAAGTCATTATGCATTATTGTAGAGCTTTAAGGGTGTCCCGACAAACTGTTTAGACTGGAGATTGTGCTGTCCGGAAGAATCGAGCCGTTAGCACTGCTTGTTTTCAATGCAGTATACCACTAAGGACACTACATTCTCCATATTGTTGCACCATTTAAATGGATAGTTTACTAAAAAAAGTCATCATTTACTCACCCTCAATTCGTTCCAAACCTGTATGACTTTCGTTTTTTCTGTGGAACATAGAATGATTCAACAGTTTTTGTCCATACAATGAAAGTCAATGGGGTGCAAAACACTGACTTTCAGGGGACGTTTACAACACACTGTTTTCAACTAAAAATTTAAAAATTTTATGCGTTTTGGCATTCATTGACACGACAATTGCATTTTGGGGGCTTGAAAATGCAAACTTTTGAAAACGGGTTTCATAGTTCAAGTTTTTGATAACAATAGCATTATCATCTCGGTGTAAACTATAAAAACACGAATTTGTGAAAACAGAGACGTTATGCGCATGCATATTACGTCTTCAGTCTGTAAGCGCATAGTGTTTCTTTACAAAGTGACATCGCCAACTACTGGCCTGGCATGCATAATAACAGCATTTTTACTAGTTTTTGCAGATCCGTGTGAATGGGGATTGTTTAGACAATGTTGTCGTTTGTTCATGAAAAACGCAAAGAATAACTCTTCGTTTTTTTAATAAATAGTTTTTGTGTAAACGTACCATCATTATATAAAAAAAAAAAACGGAAAAAAAAAATTTGAAATGTCTCAAACAATCGTCTTACATGTTCCTCAGCAGAAAGAAACATCGTGAGAGTGAGTAAAAAAAACGTTTAGTTTTGCGTGAACTGTCCCTTTAAGTCTAACTGTTTTGTAAACTTTCCAATGTCGTGAGTTGGAAACGGTGCGTGACTTCGGAATTATGCGTCACACTAATTCTTATCAGTCTCTTCCCTCTTCTAAAAATGCATTCACAGTGAGTGACTTTTGTAGCAAATACAACAGGCATGTCCATTCTATTTGTGAAACCCCACCCCACAAATTTAGAGTTTGAGCCTAGTAAATCTGGGCCTGATTTGAAAGTATATTCACTGTGCTATTTCTTAAGTCGCCCACATTGATTCATAGTCACCAAACACGTTCTTATTTTGGGATGTCGGAATGTGAAGCTGCCTGGCAATATTTAAAAACCACATAGATTCAGGGTAGTTTCATACATTTTGTCTCAAATCTGTTTTTTTTTTATTATTTCCAATCACATTTGCCTTTTGTATTCAGAAACATCACTGTATTTGACTATTCTGTTCAGCAGTTACTAATAGATCTCATCCACAACTTTTAATCGACAAAAAAAAAAAAAAAAGCTTGCTGTGAAATGTAATGTGCAATACTTTGTAGAACGATATGCATTGTTCCTGTCTTCACCTGTCTTTCAGAAAGTTGGTGCATGGAAGTGTGGAATTACGTATGACTTTTAAGCTGTTGTAATATGTCAGAAACAATGAACAGGGGCCAATTTAAGCTGCCGTACACGGTATGCCGAATTAACATCCACAACTTTTAATCGACAAAAAAAAAAAAACAAGCTTGCTGTGAAATGTAATGTGCAATACTTTGTAGAACGATATGCATTGTTCCTGTCTTCACCTGTCTTTCAGAAAGTTGGTGCATGGAAGTGTGGAATTACGTATGACTTTTAAGCTGTTGTAATATGTCAGAAACAATGAACAGGGGCCAATTTAAGCTGCCGTACACGGTATGCCGAATTAACACCAAAAACTCAATGCAGATTTACTTACTGTGACAATTTGTACTTTTTTAATTAGAACGTAAAGCTTAATTCTAAGGATAATGCCAATGTTATGGATTAAATTTATTGGATTTAATATGAATTTTTTTTTTTTTTTTGACTTTGCCAAGTTAAAACTGTAAGCCAATCGCAAAGGGAGATGCTCAGTTGATCTCAACAGCTTCTACCTTGCTACCTTTGGGATGCTTCATTACAGAAATGTAAATGTTGAGAGAGGCACAATTTTTTTTTAATACAGAGATTAATGTGCATTCTCAGGGTGTTTTAATAACAGAGACTGGTTTCCCGCTGTTGCGCGTTTTTGAAACCCTTCCATTTTTAAAGAACAGCTAAAGGGGGCAGTGTTTATGCAAGAGAGAACCTTTTTAAAGTAATGATCAGAAATGTTTTATTTTTTTATTTTGAGGATATCTGTAAGTTAAAAAAAGCAAGTGTATCGATAAAGATTTTACTGTATACCCCCCCCCCCAAAAAAAAAAAAAAAAAAAAAAAGAGAAAAAAGAAAAATGGAAAAAAGTTTATATCTCTTAATAAACATTTATCTTTTAAAACCCTTCTGTTTGTGGTGAACATTTAACATTGAACATTCAGAATATGTAAAATATAATTTTACCATTGTACTATTTATTCAGTGTTTGGTTATATAAAATGACGTAATGTTTTGTTTGGCTTAAATGTTGAGTATAAACTCTCCATGTGTGTTTTTTTCCTGACCTCAGCATCTTTGACATGGTAAATATTGAATTTTTGGCTGCTTACTGTGACCTATAAACAAAAAGAAACGCACTTACATAGGCATACTGCTGGTGAATGGAAGGAATGATTAATTCTTATGGCACTGTTTGTTCTTAGAGGAACAAATGATCTCAAGATGACAAAAACGGATTCATCTGGGCTTTTCTGGATGGCGTCATTTCAGTTGTTTCACCTCATGACTCATCATTCCTCTAAAATGACTCTTTTTTTGATCATTTTCCTCATGTTAAACAGGATTAGCATCCTTTGGCAATCCTGTTAAAATGCCAGAACATCAACACCCACAAAAAAAGCCTCAAACTCATCTGCCACAATGACGCTATATTTGGTAAAAACACTGCAGAAAGAATCCAGCTACATTCACATTCCTCAGGATCTGCCTCCAATTAGCAGAAATAGACTGTATCTATCACTCTCTATGTATCTGTCTGAATATTATCTATCCATTCATCCATCCCTCTATACTGTATATCTACACATCTGACTATCTAGCCATTTAAATATCTACTGTATCTATCCATCCATTCGAATATCTATCCATCCATCCATATATCTATACGTCTGAATATTTATGCATTCATCCATCCATCCAAATATCTATCACTCATCTAAATATTTATCCATGCGAACATCTATCTGCGTATCTATTCATCCAAATATCTCTTTTATCAATCTGAATATCTGTCCATCCGAATATCTATCAATCTGAATATGTGTCCATCTGAATATCAATCCATCTATCCATATATATATACACATCCAAATATCTCTTAATCCATCCAAATATCTGAATATTTATCCATTCATCTATCCATCCAAATATCGATCTATCATCTAAATATTTATCCATCCGAACATCTATCCATCTATATCTATCTATATCCATCCATCCATCTGAATATCTATCAATCTATATATATCCATCCATCCATCCGTATATCTACCCCTCTATATATATCTGTCTATATCATCCATCTATCTACCCATATATCTGTCCATCTATATCTATCTGTCTATATCCATTCATCAATTCAAATATGTATCCATCTGAATATCTATCCATCTATATCTGTCTATATCCATCCATCCATCTAATCTGTTTAAATCAGAAAATAAAATTACAAATGTAGATCATCCACGAAAGTCAATGCAAAAGTCAGAATGCTTATTTTTTACCCGGCATCACAGAGACACTCCTGAACTGGTGTCATGTTGGCCTGAGGACGTAACCATAGCAACAGCATGCTGCTCAAGTACGCTCTGTTCAGTTCACTATCAGGTATAACATCAACATAAGTGCTGTCAGTATTTCTCAGATATGAGCATTTTTCTCATATATTTACATGTACAAGTCTGGATACTGGATCTTTGACAATTGGCTAAAGGGGCACTGAAAAACAGTTTTGGTTATGCAACACAAGTGCCACAAAATTAGCTTTAGACCTCATAGAAAGTGATTGTATAATACACATAGTGAGCAAAAGTGATCCTGTGTGCTTGTGTTGTACAGCTCAACACCCACAATTCACTTTCAAAAATAGCCCTCTCCATTTCTCAGGTGTTGAAAAGCACGTTTAGAAAAGAAAAGTATAAAACAGAACAGCATCTCAAAAGCACTAGCTGCTTAACTCACCAGTAGAATAACGTCACCAGCCAATGACTTACAGAGACTCAGGGGTTAAATCAGGTCCTGTGGGAGAGAGCACAGTACATTTTAGCCCTTACCTCTGCTCTACTTGGACATGATGACTTCACCTGAAGTGTGTGACAGGTGAGTCTTTCAAAGACTTATTTACTCATTTCAGAGCCTCTCAGAGCAACTTTTGCAAGGGCAGAGAGTTGATTCAGCAGGCTTGTGATCTTATTAGATGTCATTACTACTTCACTAGCAGCCTTTGCTTAAAAATATAAATAAATAATACTACTACTACTACTAATAGAAAGCTCTGAATATTAAACGTTATACTTGGAACAAAAGAATAAAGCAGAAGAAATTTCTGTCATGCAAGCAGCAAATTCCATAGCAAATATTTTTTTATTTAAATGTATATTATATGTATATATATATCAAATAAAAACAACTTACCAGAGGCTGTATGACATCATAGTTGATAATACTCTCATAGCAGGTGAAATTGAACCTTCAGGATCAAGGCTGACATTTTATGTGTTCATAAATATATCACAGAGCTTATAAAAATAAATAAATAAATTAATTAATTGACTTTAAAAAACAATCATCTGACAGACTGGTGATCCAGTGTTATAATTGTAATACAATCAATAGGAAATCAAATAAAATGGTGCATTTATGTTAAGCGCAGATAAACATAACTAATGGCAGGTAAAAATGTGGGGCATGGAGTCTTGATCTAAAGGATATATCTCAAGAATCAGTGGCCTCGCACAAATTTGCATTTAACATGATCAAACATTGAATTCGACTCAGAGTGGTGCATTTTACCTCTTTTATTCAGTTGTTTTTAGAAAAGGATATCATTAGCACATTCCCATATCGATTAAGAATGGGTCTTCACACCAAACCAGTCTAGCCAAACCAGAATATATTTGATTATCGGTTCTCTTTTTCCATTGTGCTTCAAATACGCTGTGGAAACAGCAAGGTTTAGAGTTCATACAAAAATACTGTACAGAGAATAGAACTTTCATATTACACATTCAAAAATACACATTAATATCAATGCACACATTAATAAGGAATTCAAAATGCATAGGGATGAACACGTTTGGAGCTTTATAAAGCTTATGTAAAATCCTTTAAAAGCCTTCTCTGGTCTCAATATTGCACATATAAAAGGAACCACATTGTCTTAACTCCTGGAATAGTACATACAACATGTTAAAATACTTACACTGAACAATACCATGGTTAAATGTCTGTGAAATGAAAACAGCCCCCTTCTTTGACACTTCGTTTACTGGCCTGCAATGCGATGACCTGCAGACAAAATGTGGTCTACCACAAAGCAGACAAAAAAAAAAAAAGAAACTTTAAATAAAATAAAGGTCTTATTTTTTGCAGTCAGCTTTTGGAGGCAGTTGGTAGAATTACACAACTGACAGGAAGGTTGTGGGGAGAAAAAAAACAAAAAAAACTTAAAAGGGGCCTAGGAGCGAGCCCTGGGTAGACTCCTAATGCGATGGGCCTAAACAGAGACTCTGATTGTTCAACAAAGTCTTGTAGAACAATGAGTGCTTTCTACTTTACTGCAAACTACAGACTTTTAAGTGTAGGAAAACTGCTTGAATCACACAAGGGAGGAAGTCCTGGGAGGGAGGTATTTGCTTATGGTTATTAGATGAACCAAGAAACATCTTTAAGTCTGCAACCAATACAGAGACAAAAATACAGTAGCTTTCATCAGTGGGTAACTTTTTAGTGTTTTAAGGAGTACTTTACCCCAAAATGAATATTCTGACATTATTTACTCACCCTTGTGTTGGTTCAAACCTGTACACTCCTAAAAATAAAGGTTACTTTTTAACATCGATGGTTCCATAAGGAAACTTTAACATCCATGGAAATGTTCCATTCCATTAAAGGTTCTTTACAGAAGAAAAAACGTTCTTTAGATTTTTAAAATGTTCTTCAGACTAAGAAAAAAAAAACGGTTCTATGGTTGATCACTGAAAGGTTCTTTTGGGGAACCAAAAATGGTTCTTCTATGGCATCACTCTTCTATGGCAACCCCCTTATGGAACCTTTATTTTTAAGAATATACAGCGTCATTTATTATGTGTAGGAAAAAATAAATAAATAAAAATGTTCATGCAGCTCAATTTATATACAACAACAGTTCATAGTGACCATGTCCATCAAGTTGCAAAAAGCACATATGATAGCTTTGCGCAAAAATTTTGGTAATTTTGGTAAAGTAAAACATGATTTTGAATGAACTATTTCTTCAGTTAATAAGTTGGTTTAGAAAAATGATCAATTTCTTCATCCAGGATAAAAATACTGTGTAGGGTCTGCCCCAACTATGTACAGTATATTTGAATCGTAACCCAATTAAAGACTTTTATTTTTTAAGAGTATTTAGAACACAGTGTTCCCTTTGCATATACAAAAAAAAAAAAAAAAGGAACCAGTTCCCAGAATAAAACCGGTTCTTGATTCCTAGATTAGGCGTCCTAACGGTGGTTTTCGAGAAACTTCAAATACATCAGATTCCATACGTCTCAAACCCACAAACCTACACGAAGGGATCAGACACACCCTCAAACAAGTTTACTTTAACCACTTTAACCAGTTGTTCATGTCAAATGTTCCACAAAAGAATTGTCCTGTGGTGTGAAACGGTTTTCATAGCAGCGGAATATTCCATGATCCAAACACACAACACAACAGAAGACACCAAACGTCCTCAGTTCCCCTTTCACATGTCAAGATATATTCTACCACGCCCAATGGAGACCATAAATCTCAAATTTGTGAAACACTGGATAAATGTTTGGTGGAGGTTAATAGACTGTGGGACCACATGTCCACAGAGATGTGGCCTTTGTAAAACCTGGGTGCCCCACAAGTGCAGAACACGAGTTAACGATGTGATGGCTTTACAAACGCTCCTGAACTGATGTGTCTGAAATAGCCTGTGGTGGAAACATTTGTAATATTTGGCCAGTGGTGACAAATGGCAGCTTGGCGACAGTCTACCGTGAAAGAACGTGCCCTTGAGGCCAGGATGTTTGTGGGGACTGGAGCGAATGCTACATTGCGGCATCAGTTTGGTGTTAAAGGATAAAGAGAGGTATGTGGAGAGAGAAGGTAGGGCTACCACTGTACTACGATAAGCTTTTCAAGAAGTCAATGACATGTCAATGAAGTCAGGACATGTCAGACCTCGGTTTTATTGCTGCACGAGAGTACATGTGGCCGTTTGAGGATGTAGGTAATGGAAGTACGTGTGTACATGTGTTAACTAAAAAAGTGTCAACAAATTAATTGTCTGCATTTCATTATCACACCTTGTTTCTCATGAAAGTAAATGCACACAAATAGGGTAATGGAACTGTTAAAAAAAGTCACTTTCCTGCAGAAAATGTTGATTGTTAATTTCAGTCAAATTATATGTTTTACTTTCTAGCTAATTTATACAGTATAAGGTTTGAAATTGTGTCAACCCTGTTTTAAATTTTTTTTTGCCAAAATTAAGCCACCACTCATTTGAAGCTATCTAGTTTGGGATCAAAGGTAGGCTTGTAGTTATGGATATCCATTTTTGACAAATAAATAAAATTTTAAATACTAATTGTTTGATAATTTTTTCTTACAATAACAGAGTTGAACAGTTAAGCTTGATCAATGCAGTCAACACTAGTATTCATGTAAATATTTAGAAAAAATGAATTATATTATTTTTTTTATATTATTTATTTTTGCTGCCATGTTGAAAGCGTCCAAATAATGTAACTTACTAGGAAATTTACCTTTTTTTGTAATGTGGGAATACATACAGTAACAGGGTTGCACACAAAATGCAAGACAAAACTAAAACTTGTTTCTGGTGGATAAAATCTGTTAAGTTTAAAAAAAGAATTTTGACTACAATTATTTGAAGTCAAAACTGTGCAAAATATTAATTATTATATATATATATAATATTATTATATATAAACAAATTATGTCAAAATAACAAGAAATGAGTAATAAACATTAAAAAATATATATATATTTTAACATTTTATATTATGTAATATTTGGAATTTGGATTTTATGTTATATTATGTAATATTTATTAATATTTTTAACATATCTAATCGACCTCATGATAAAAATCTATTGCATTAAAAAAAAAGTAATGCCACACTAAAATATATCCTATTCATGGAAAATGCGTTATACTCCCGTGAAATAAGAAATGTGTTGTTGACAGAGAGGCTATGAAGTCTTGGTTGGCAATCAAACAGCAACTTTCTTTTTAGAGCAGCAGGCAGTCACCATGTGTATTGTTGTTGTGGTACTCGTGGCCTGAAGCGTTTGTGTGTATGTTTGTGTCTGACACAGAGGCAAATTTAAGTTTATTTGTAGGGAGTCTATAGTATTTATGCATGCAGGGGACAAAGAATGGTTGTGTTTTGTCTGTTTATAGTAGTAGCGTATATGTTTGTGAGAAAGGACAATGTGTGCCTGAAGGTATTCCTGCAGTGACTCATCCAGGACTAAAACAAAAATAAAGCTTAATTTGTAGTTTGCTGTGGAAGGAAAAACACTTGTTACAAGGGAACGAATTAGTACACGGTGGCCACGATTGAGTAAAACGAGGAAACAAATCAGTACTATGTGACCACGGTTTAAAAAAAAAAAAAATAACGGAACGAATCAAGGTATGACATAACCAGTATTTAAAAATTTTCATATTTTGAACTATTCTACGGTAGCTTTTATCAGATTTCTTGTTTCCTTTCTTGTCTTTACATTATAAGGTCAAATTGACCCACAACTTGTGTAGTGCTTTGTTTATAAAAACATTTTCTGTTTAAATTTGTTTTATGAAGGAAGGATCAAATTGACTCCAAGGAAAGGCTAAACAAATTACTTTTCCATCTGAGATATGTCATATGTGTTTAATAACACAAGAAAGCCAGAGCATGTTTTCATGATGGTATTTCTCTTCATGTGTGCATGTGGCGGCTCATATTAGGAAGGTTAAAACCTGTTCGGTAGTGCATTATTGTGTACCTCAGATGTAGGCATGATTTCTTCCTTAGTATTTCTCTTCACATTCTCCCTATCTGAAGTAGACGGTTGCAGTGTTTATGCCTGTTGTGCATTAGTTGATGTTTATTTACTACATCCCTTAAACCCTTGGATGTTGGTATTTATCCTATTTACACATCAATATTACCTCTCCATGAGGGCCATAAGAGTGGCATTTAGGTGCTTGTATGTGCGGGTATTAAAATGCGCTCTGTGGCGTGTGGGGAGTGCGTTAGGGAATAGACTGGGCCCTCGCCTCCTATTACCCAGAATAAAAGTGTCAGCCACCTTAATTACATCCCTGCCTGCCTCTGCCGTTTTTTTACAGTGTCCCCGCTGCAGTGTCTGAATGGAGAAACTCTCCGTTACTACTGCTTTAGCTGGACACAAGAGGGGTTGCTAGAACTTTAGCAGAAATTCTGATATTTTACTTTGAATACTGACAGCGATGAAAAAAAAAAAAGTCTGTTGAAGTTCAGCATGCTGATGTTGCTTCAGCGATATATATATATATATATATTTCTGCCTCCATATCACGTGCGAGGCTCCATCGTAAAGAACATAAAAATTAGTTTTGATGGGGTGAAGTACATGTATGGTGTATGCATTGTAGTAGTCCAAAATTATTGATAAAAAAAAAAAACTGGCTCAGATCCTTTCGAATTTAGCACTGAAAACTGGCTCAAATCTTTTGTTGTTTCATTTCCACGATCACTCCTTATAATCTGGATATTTGAGTTCATTTGAGTTTTGTAATGAAAGCAGTGAATCATGGCTCCTTCTGACTGTCTGTTGCAACAAATGGTCTGGTGTGGTCATAGTCTGAGTTACCCAGTGGTCACAGGTCCAGCGTGTTGGTCTGGTGCTCGCGGGAATGGCCTACGGTGCTGAAGTGTGGATGGCAGTCGTGGGGCTGGGCGACACCCGGCTGTACTAATGGGTTTCGGCTAATCACCAGCTCAAGTCTGTCTCCGGCCTCTGTGATGAGCGGCACAGCTAAGCAGCAGTCGAAATCTCGTGTCCGCACGTGGTTCACCTGGTGGAAAAACATTTAGAGGATTTAAAATGATTAAGGATTGATTACATAATTATAAACGACAACATCTTAATGAAGGGCCTCTTTTGTTTAGTATCTTTTAGAATAAGAGTCTACAAATTACATTTTTAATTCTCCCATCACTAGCAGTAGCATGTTGTTATTGTTAACTTTAAACAATTTTTTTATTGTAAATCGCAATAAAGTTGAAATAAAATAAAATAAAAATATTACATGAAAACCATTAAGTATAAATAAATAAATGGGAAATGTTGGCAACTAACTGAAATAAAATAAGTTTAAGTACCACAATTACTAAAACTAAAAACTAGAATAAAAATAAAGCTAAAAAGAATTATATATTTTTTAAATAATAAAAATGACAAAAGCACATTACAAAATGACTAAAATTCAAATTCAAATAAAAATTGAAAATGAGAAAGCTAATTTAAAATATTAATAAATAGTATAGAAATAACACTGATGTTAGCATTTCATTAGCATATGCTAATCAGCTGAATTTGGTGATTTTTTTTTAGACAAAAGATTTTAAATCAAACTTGTTTTCTTAAATAATGCAATAAATAAATAAATAAAATAAATGAATAAGCAAATAAATAAATAAACAAGCATTTAATCAAAAAGCAACTCCCAGGATATGTCAGTTTTTCTTAAAAATAAATCATGGATCTGAGTATGTCAGAACTTTTTTTTATTTTATTTTTTTATAAAACTTTATGAAGTACATTATCTTAAGGTAAAAACTCTTTTATAAGTTTGAAAAACAAAATTTCACTGCAGAAAAAAAAACACCTACAATATTAACAAATGAGGATTTTATGACAAAATATTTTTAATCAAACTTTTTTTTTTCTAAAATATTGACTTAATGGTTTAAATGTTCTACAGAATTGTATTTTGTTATAGTCTGTAAAATAACTTTCATCAAACTAACGTTAATGGAACTTCAAGTTAAATTTGTTCTGAAAATTTCAACCCATTATTAAATATGAAAACAAGCATGCAAAACCAGACACCATAAAGCAAGCACCTACAACTAAACCATAGCATCTTTTTTCAACCTCCATAAGCAAACAAACTCTGCTTGTTGTGTGTTATCTGTGGTTAACACACCACAGCTGTTAAGCATAATCTTAAAACAGATTTAATCATTTCCACAGCCAGTGAAGTGTGGTAGATTAGCGAGAGTAAGACGTTCTCTAAGATTTGACCACAAGTGCTGTGTAGCCACGCAGAAGATCCAGTCAAATCACTTTTTAACTCGACATGTCCTCCTAGAGTCGAAGGCCTACTGACGCTCTCATACCTCATTCTGGCCCTCTCAGAGTGAGTTTATATTTAACGGAGCTGGGCAGATCGTATAGCTGGGGAAAGGGAGGGGGCGCTGGGAAACCATGCAGCGTGTGGTGATCTGAGAAGAGGCACCTGAAGGATCCTGTCGTACGGTTTGAGTCCAGAGCGGTCCGCTGGACCCTCAGGTCTGATCATGTTCACATAAACACCCTTTTCCAAGAAACCGTCCGATACGCTGAATCCAAAGTCATCGCTTTCTGGGTCCTTCATCACAGTCACCTGTTGAACACAAAAGTATTTGAACAATTTAACCATGTGCTAATTTCTTCTAAACATGTTCAGCAGATGATGTTGAAATCTTAAAGGAATAGGTCACAAAAATAAGTCCTTGGGTTGTAAAAAAATAAAAATAAAATAAATAAATACAATTATCTATCTATCTATCTATCTATCTATCTATCTATCTATCTATCTATCTGTCTATCTATCTAATTACATTTAATTAAATTATTTCTTTTTTTTTGTCATGTTGTCCAGTAAAAAAAAATCATGAGAAACAAATCTGCATAATAATAATATATTCTTAATATCTACAAAATATTCTTAATATACGCAACATTATTTTCAAGTAAATTAATCTAATTTTAAAGATGATTTTCCAAAACTGTATGCAGTTATTTACATCTTCTAAACAAAACAAAACAAACAAACAAACAAACATAAAAACAAAAAAAAAGCTAAGCAAAGCAAAACAACAACAACAAATGAAGCCAGAAAAACAAACAAACAAACAAACAAACAAACAAACAAACAAACAAACAAACAAACAAACAAACAAACAAACAAACAAACAAACAAACAAACAAACAAACAAACAAACAAACAAACAAACAAACAAACAAACAAACAAACAAACAAACAAACAAACAAACAAACAAACAAACAAACAAACAAACAAACAAACAAACAAACAAACAAAAAAACTACAAAACAAAATCTTCAAAACAACTCCTAGGACATGTCAGTTTGCCTCTGAAATAAACAAAGCAAAGCAAAACAAAAACAAAGCAAAGCATAGCAAAAAAACAAAGCAAAGCAAAGTAAAAAAAAAAAAAAAAGCAAACAAATCTTCAAAGCAACTCCCAGGACATGTAAATTTTCCTTGAAAATAAACCACAGTTATGTTGATGGGACAGATCTGTGCATCATAATTTATTGGTTTTGCATGAACTGCATGACGTATATCTTCAGGGAAAAATACTTTTTTGAGTTTGAAAAACAAAATGTCATGCTAAAGCACATAAAAAGCACGAGCAGTATTAATCAGTGAGGGGTGGAAGATGTAGTTTCCTGCCCTTTCCCAGGGACATTTTCTGAGATGAATGCTGTTCTTACATTCCCAGTGGTTACTAATACAAACCAAGCTGACCAAAACCTCAGAAGGAAGTGGAACTTGGGTTCAAACATGTGTTTAACTTATGTAGTGGAGTCCGCCCACCTTGTGCAGCTCTAGCGGTGTGGGCGACAGGATGTTAATTACATTTAATTAAATTATTTCTTTTTTTTTGTCATGTTGTCCAGTAAAAAAAAATCATGAGAAACAAATCTGCATAATAATAATATATTCTTAATATCTACAAAATATTCTTAATATACGCAACATTATTTTCAAGTAAATTAATCTAATTTTAAAGATGATTTTCCAAAACTGTATGCAGTTATTTACATCTTCTAAACAAAACAAAACAAACAAACAAACAAACATAAAAACAAAAAAAAAGCTAAGCAAAGCAAAACAACAACAACAAATGAAGCCAGAAAAACAAACAAACAAACAAACAAACAAACAAACAAAAAAACTACAAAACAAAATCTTCAAAACAACTCCTAGGACATGTCAGTTTGCCTCTGAAATAAACAAAGCAAAGCAAAACAAAAACAAAGCAAAGCATAGCAAAAAAACAAAGCAAAGCAAAGTAAAAAAAAAAAAAAAAAGCAAACAAATCTTCAAAGCAACTCCCAGGACATGTAAATTTTCCTTGAAAATAAACCACAGTTATGTTGATGGGACAGATCTGTGCATCATAATTTATTGGTTTTGCATGAACTGCATGACGTATATCTTCAGGGAAAAATACTTTTTTGAGTTTGAAAAACAAAATGTCATGCTAAAGCACATAAAAAGCACGAGCAGTATTAATCAGTGAGGGGTGGAAGATGTAGTTTCCTGCCCTTTCCCAGGGACATTTTCTGAGATGAATGCTGTTCTTACATTCCCAGTGGTTACTAATACAAACCAAGCTGACCAAAACCTCAGAAGGAAGTGGAACTTGGGTTCAAACATGTGTTTAACTTATGTAGTGGAGTCCGCCCACCTTGTGCAGCTCTAGCGGTGTGGGCGACAGGATGTCCTGAATCTCTTCTTTGATCCTCCGTGACTCCCAGGTCTTCTCGGACATGCGGAGCGTGCTCTTGTTCTTGGTCTCGTTCAGGAGATGCGGGGCTTTTCTCAGAGGGCTGAGGTGAGGTTGGCTGACTGTCTCGCCGTGGGCCTTTCCACCCTCTACACCCAAACTCAGGGCACTGCCGGTCATTATTGATGCCTACGGGTGGAAAACAACCACAAACATTGATTATTGGCTTTTTTACATGCCAACGTTCCTGAGTGTGTTGAACTCCTGTCATGTGAGAGGGCCTTTAGGCCACATCGTTTCAATAGGAAGCCTCTGATTGGGCTCTCATTAAGCAATTTTCTCATCTAATCAAACCCTATTAACCAGAGGATGTGAAGCCCATCCTCATTTGCCTTTAATGAGCTCCAGATCCATTTATTTCCAATGAGCTGCGACTGAAATGTGTGTTAATTGTGAGTTCAGGCATTTGTGACTCTTTGAAGCTGTAATTCAATAGGATTTAACTCAAACCAAGACACATAGGATCTACGCTCATGAAATCACTTTTAAAACACAGTTAGCGTACAATAAATTGCAGATTACTTGGAAAGCTGCAATCCATTATGCCTTTATAACCTTATACAGATTTCTGCTGGCTTGCACATACAGTAATACATGATTTTGAGAATGCAACTACAACAGATTCTTCTGTAAAGTCAATCAGAAACCACAAAGCACCTCTCCTAACCTTGTGATGAATATCCTTTAACTAATTTGTTGTTCAAAAATGCTTGGCCTTTAAAGCTTGTTTAGCTTATATTCTGTAGTATCACCAACTCTTGGATTCAATCTTTTTGGCAATTTGTTTTCTTTCAGTTAGCACAGTTTTTTTTTTTTTTTTGGAACTGATCGATTGTAGGCCTCATTGATCTAAACTGAGCTTTTTGAGGGAAAAATGCATTATTTGTGGATAATTTTGGCAACATTTACTCAAAAACTGAGGGGCATAAACTCAGATCAATGAGGTCTACAATCAACCAGTTCCCCAAAAAAAGGGTGCTAACTGAAAGAAAACAAATTGATAAAAAGGCTGAATCCAACATTTGGTGATAATATAACAATCCAATATCTTTTTATGAGCAAAGTCACTAAGTTTTATTCCAATGCACTAATATCATTTTCGGAATGAAATAAATTTAATGAAAATAAAATGAATGTTAACTGAAATAAAAATAAATATTAAAAAACTACCTTATTTCAGTTAGTTGCTAAGACAAAATTTAACATTTTCATTTAGTGATAACAATAAGCTAAAACTGAAATAAAAATTAAAAACTATTAAGAGGTTAGCAAACAATAACTAATAAAAATGACACAAACTACTGAAAGTTTAATACAATTTTAAATTAAAATCCAAACTATAAAAATAAAAGCATTTAAAATATAAATAAAAAACTACAATGATACTAAATGATACCAAAACAACACTAATGCAAATTGTGTCACTGTCATTTCATATCTTCGCTTAAAAAAGAAGTGTAGAAACTATTTTCACTCAGAAATCGGTAGTAAATTGTAGTAATAATTAGTAGTAAATCACAATCAATTAAAAAAGAAATGGCAAGTAACATGAATAATCAATTTGAAAAAAAAAAATAAATAAATTTAATCGTGTTCATGTCATTACAAACCTGTATGACTGACTTTATTCTGCACAACAAAAAAAGAAACATTGTGAAGAATGTGCTGGCTGCTCTTTTCCACATAAATTCCTTTAATGACTGTTGAGTCAAATACGTTTGATGTCACTGACATGAAACCTGGAATGACTTGCCTAAGCACCGCATATTTGAACAAACGCCAATGCGAATTATATTTCTGTTTCAGTATGTTCCACACACAAAGCTACCGTGTGACTTCAGAAGAGTTGACAGCAACCCATTCACTGCTATTACACTGAAAACAGTGCCAGCACAGGACAAAACATCTCCTTTTGTGTTCCATAGAAGACAGAAAGTCAAGTATCGATGAAGAAACATGTCATCCCTGGCTGACCTTGCTTGCCAGTGTCATCAAACATCTGATAAAAACACTTCCCCATACTTTCGTAACTCTCCTTTTTTGCTTGTGTAAGAACAGAGCTCATTGTTTTGAACCATCAGGCATGAAATGAGCCATCAGTCACCATTCAGAGTCCGATGTTGTGGTAGCAGGATTGTAGTGGTTGGTGATTTGGGATTTCCAACTTTAAAAAAGGGAATTCACAAGAATGATCTGCGCCTGCTGATGGTGGTGTGTATTTGCATGCACCGTCTGTGGTGTTTTAGCACTCGACTCACTCCAGGAATTATTTAAATAAGGTAACGGTGCAAACACAGGCCAAAAAATGTGCTGAAAGCAACTTTCACCGCACAATTCCTCATCTTGAAGGCAAGATTTAAGTGGAGGACACGGCAGATTACCACAATCTGACATAATTCACTGGGACTGAACAGCATTGCTCAACCACTGAACTCCAAAGAGCTTCGGAAGCCTTTCTATGAAACATGTGCACGTGCCTTTTAAATTATTGTTGTTTTATTTAAAACATTAAAAGACAAATAATAGATAATTTCAAGTTAAATTAATAATAAAAAAAATTATAATAATAACAATTATATACACTTTCTCTTCATTCTCTTCATTTAAAATGACACTACAATTTTGAGATAAATAAGTCTAAAAAAGAATAATGAATAAAAAAAAGAATGTTTTCTTAATTAAAATATTTTCAGTTTTCGTTATGATTTTAATTTAAGTTTGAGCAATTTTCTTATGTGCTTTGCCATTTTTAGTTTTAGTTGAAATATTTCCATTTAGCTTTATTAGTTTTTTCTGGAATTTTAGTATGTTTTATGTTTTAAAGATTTTCATTTGATATTTATATATTATTTTATTTCAGCTTTATTACATACTATTTTTATTTAAATAATAAATATTATTGTTATTACTTCATTTTTTTTAATGGACCCTTCCATTCCAAACTATAGAAATTTGCCCAACTATGACGATTTCTGCTTCTGAGAACCCTTGAAATGTGAAAAGGGTCCATTAACATATTAATTACATAATATTTAATTAATTTGTGATTGTGTTAAATGCATCAAGTGACTCTTACATAATTGATATTGACATCATTACACCGCAAGTGCAAGCTATCAACTTTTTCTTCACAGAAACGCCATCATTCCTTTTATTCGTTCATTTCTATCTAATCTGTGAGATGATTAAATCATCATGGCAGCAGTTTACCTCGATCTCGCGCAGTAGCTCAGACTGGCCGCAGGTCTCCAGGTCTTCCAGGGCCTGGCACCAGAAACTGTCCTCCTGCTCCAACACGAGGCCGTCGGCATGCATCTGGCTGCTGTATCTGCGGCACACACACACACACACACATTAGAGCCAATAAGGCATGAGGCACTTAAGCTGGCACCCACATCCGGCACTCTGGCACCAGTCTTGGCATGTTAAGAAGTACTGCAAGGCTGGGTGGAGAGGAGCATCCTGTGAGAGAAACTATAGGCCTGAAGATTTTAGCTTTAGTTATAGTTATTATGTGCTGTTTGTGCTTTTGTCATTTTATTAACATTTCACACACACACACACACACACATATACATACAGTGGAGATCAAAATTAGACAACCTACAATTTCCTAAATTTCAAGTTCACTGCTTAGTCCCATTTGAAGCTATTCTAACAGGAGTAGA
This sequence comes from Sinocyclocheilus rhinocerous, assembly GCF_001515625.1. Taxonomy (NCBI): domain Eukaryota; kingdom Metazoa; phylum Chordata; class Actinopteri; order Cypriniformes; family Cyprinidae; genus Sinocyclocheilus; species Sinocyclocheilus rhinocerous. Next base: position 174,923 of record NW_015656599.1, read on the forward strand.
AGGGCAGTTTTTTAAGCATATTTCATAAATTAATTGTAGTGTGAAGCACAGTATAAAAAAACTTTTAATTTAAATAGTTGAAAAAGAACTCACAATTAGAGAACACTTACAGATACCTCCAAGTTATTGGTGTTAATCTTACACCTGGTGCTAATTTCTTTAATTATACGACAAACCCTATTTAACTGGCAGCTTTCCACTAATTTTCACTGAGATTGCAAGATGGCGGGCCACTCTAAGGTGACTGAAAGCCTGCGACAACAAGTTGTCCAGATGAAGGCTAAATAGATGACCCTTTCAGTCACTGCAAGAGAAGTTGGCCGTTCTAAATCTGTGGTTTCTTGAATATTGCAGCTTTACAATAACACTAATTCATTCAAGTCCCCCAGAAAGGCTGCTCGTCCACATAAGACGAATGCAGGAGAGAACAGGATGATGAAGAGACTCTCAATGGGGACTCGGTTCAGCACTGCAGCTGGAATTGCTCGCCTAATTCATTCAGAAAGGCTGCTCGTCCACATAAGACGAATGCAGGAGAGAACAGGATGATGAAGAGACTGAAGAGACTCTATTTCAGTTAGTTGCTAAGACAAAATTTAACATTTTCATTTAGTGATAACAATAAGCTAAAACTGAAATAAAAATTAAAAACTATTAAGAGGTTAGCAAACAATAACTAATAAAAATGACACAAACTACTGAAAGTTTAATACAATTTTAAATTAAAATCCAAACTATAAAAATAAAAGCATTTAAAATATAAATAAAAAACTACAATGATACTAAATGATACCAAAACAACACTAATGCAAATTGTGTCACTGTCATTTCATATCTTCGCTTAAAAAAGAAGTGTAGAAACTATTTTCACTCAGAAATCGGTAGTAAATTGTAGTAATAATTAGTAGTAAATCACAATCAATTAAAAAAGAAATGGCAAGTAACATGAATAATCAATTTGAAAAAAAAAAATAAATAAATTTAATCGTGTTCATGTCATTACAAACCTGTATGACTGACTTTATTCTGCACAACAAAAAAAGAAACATTGTGAAGAATGTGCTGGCTGCTCTTTTCCACATAAATTCCTTTAATGACTGTTGAGTCAAATACGTTTGATGTCACTGACATGAAACCTGGAATGACTTGCCTAAGCACCGCATATTTGAACAAACGCCAATGCGAATTATATTTCTGTTTCAGTATGTTCCACACACAAAGCTACCGTGTGACTTCAGAAGAGTTGACAGCAACCCATTCACTGCTATTACACTGAAAACAGTGCCAGCACAGGACAAAACATCTCCTTTTGTGTTCCATAGAAGACAGAAAGTCAAGTATCGATGAAGAAACATGTCATCCCTGGCTGACCTTGCTTGCCAGTGTCATCAAACATCTGATAAAAACACTTCCCCATACTTTCGTAACTCTCCTTTTTTGCTTGTGTAAGAACAGAGCTCATTGTTTTGAACCATCAGGCATGAAATGAGCCATCAGTCACCATTCAGAGTCCGATGTTGTGGTAGCAGGATTGTAGTGGTTGGTGATTTGGGATTTCCAACTTTAAAAAAGGGAATTCACAAGAATGATCTGCGCCTGCTGATGGTGGTGTGTATTTGCATGCACCGTCTGTGGTGTTTTAGCACTCGACTCACTCCAGGAATTATTTAAATAAGGTAACGGTGCAAACACAGGCCAAAAAATGTGCTGAAAGCAACTTTCACCGCACAATTCCTCATCTTGAAGGCAAGATTTAAGTGGAGGACACGGCAGATTACCACAATCTGACATAATTCACTGGGACTGAACAGCATTGCTCAACCACTGAACTCCAAAGAGCTTCGGAAGCCTTTCTATGAAACATGTGCACGTGCCTTTTAAATTATTGTTGTTTTATTTAAAACATTAAAAGACAAATAATAGATAATTTCAAGTTAAATTAATAATAAAAAAAATTATAATAATAACAATTATATACACTTTCTCTTCATTCTCTTCATTTAAAATGACACTACAATTTTGAGATAAATAAGTCTAAAAAAGAATAATGAATAAAAAAAAGAATGTTTTCTTAATTAAAATATTTTCAGTTTTCGTTATGATTTTAATTTAAGTTTGAGCAATTTTCTTATGTGCTTTGCCATTTTTAGTTTTAGTTGAAATATTTCCATTTAGCTTTATTAGTTTTTTCTGGAATTTTAGTATGTTTTATGTTTTAAAGATTTTCATTTGATATTTATATATTATTTTATTTCAGCTTTATTACATACTATTTTTATTTAAATAATAAATATTATTGTTATTACTTCATTTTTTTTAATGGACCCTTCCATTCCAAACTATAGAAATTTGCCCAACTATGACGATTTCTGCTTCTGAGAACCCTTGAAATGTGAAAAGGGTCCATTAACATATTAATTACATAATATTTAATTAATTTGTGATTGTGTTAAATGCATCAAGTGACTCTTACATAATTGATATTGACATCATTACACCGCAAGTGCAAGCTATCAACTTTTTCTTCACAGAAACGCCATCATTCCTTTTATTCGTTCATTTCTATCTAATCTGTGAGATGATTAAATCATCATGGCAGCAGTTTACCTCGATCTCGCGCAGTAGCTCAGACTGGCCGCAGGTCTCCAGGTCTTCCAGGGCCTGGCACCAGAAACTGTCCTCCTGCTCCAACACGAGGCCGTCGGCATGCATCTGGCTGCTGTATCTGCGGCACACACACACACACACACATTAGAGCCAATAAGGCATGAGGCACTTAAGCTGGCACCCACATCCGGCACTCTGGCACCAGTCTTGGCATGTTAAGAAGTACTGCAAGGCTGGGTGGAGAGGAGCATCCTGTGAGAGAAACTATAGGCCTGAAGATTTTAGCTTTAGTTATAGTTATTATGTGCTGTTTGTGCTTTTGTCATTTTATTAACATTTCACACACACACACACACACACATATACATACAGTGGAGATCAAAATTAGACAACCTACAATTTCCTAAATTTCAAGTTCACTGCTTAGTCCCATTTGAAGCTATTCTAACAGGAGTAGAAGGGCAGTTTTTTAAGCATATTTCATAAATTAATTGTAGTGTGAAGCACAGTATAAAAAAACTTTTAATTTAAATAGTTGAAAAAGAACTCACAATTAGAGAACACTTACAGATACCTCCAAGTTATTGGTGTTAATCTTACACCTGGTGCTAATTTCTTTAATTATACGACAAACCCTATTTAACTGGCAGCTTTCCACTAATTTTCACTGAGATTGCAAGATGGCGGGCCACTCTAAGGTGACTGAAAGCCTGCGACAACAAGTTGTCCAGATGAAGGCTAAATAGATGACCCTTTCAGTCACTGCAAGAGAAGTTGGCCGTTCTAAATCTGTGGTTTCTTGAATATTGCAGCTTTACAATAACACTAATTCATTCAAGTCCCCCAGAAAGGCTGCTCGTCCACATAAGACGAATGCAGGAGAGAACAGGATGATGAAGAGACTCTCAATGGGGACTCGGTTCAGCACTGCAGCTGGAATTGCTCGCTAGTTCAGTGCTGAACAGGGTCTGGATCTGTCATGGCACGTTTAAGAGAAGTCGGACTGAAAGCATTTATATTTTTTAATATATTTTTTTTATTTTCTCGCCTCCTATCATTAAGCAAACAACTTGACTTTTCTATAAAAAGAAGGAAAAATTGAATAGTTTTTTTTTCTTGTATGCGACAGATGTGCTACACATATGTTACGAATGACAAATTTGGTGAAGAAATATATATATATATATATATATATATATATACAGGTGCATCTCAATAAATTAGAATGTTGTGGAAAAGTTCTGTGATGATTTGGGGTGCAATGTCATCTGCTGGTGTTGGTCTATTGTGTTTTTTGAAAACCAACGTCACTGCACCCGTTTACCAAGACATTTTGGAGCACTTCATGCTTCCTTCTGCTGACCAGCTTTTTGAAGATGCTGATTTCATTTTCCAGCAGGATTTGGCACCTGCCCACACTGCCAAAAGCACCAAAAGTTGGTTAAATGACCATGGTGTTGGTGTGCTTGACTGGCCAGCAAACTCACCAGACCTGAACCCCATAGAGAATCTATGGGGTATTGTCAAGAGGAAAATGATAAACAAGAGACCAAAAAATGCAGATGAGCTGAAGGCCACTGTCAAAGAAACGTGGGCTTCCATACCACCTCAGCAGTGCTACAAACTGATCACCTCCATGCCACGCTGAATTGAGGCAGTAATTAAAGCAAAAGGAGACTCTACCAAGTATTGAGTACATGTACAGTAAATGAACATACTTTCCAGAAGGCCAACAATTCACAAAAAATTTTTTTTTTTATTGGTCTTATGAAGTATTCTAATTTGTTGGTGGGTTTTTGTTAAATGTGAGCCAAAATCATCACAATTAAAAGAACCAAAGACTTAAACTACTTCAGTCTGTGTGCATTGAATTTATTTAATACACGAGTTTCACAATTTGAGTTGAATTACTGAAATAAATGAACTTTTCCACGACATTCTAATTTATTGAGATGCACCTGTATATATATGTGTGTGTTAAATCAGAGTAAAAGGATGGAAGAGGAATTAAGAAAATCGAACACCAATACTTGATTCTGTTTTAAATAAAATACTTAAAAAGACTGATTTAGTGTGAATGGAAAAAGAAACATTTTTCAAAAAAAAAAAAAAAAAATCTGTTTTTTTTTCCCATTCCAAATATTTCATATAGCCTTTATATGACTAAATACAGCTATATAAAAAAGTATTTACTGTAAAATATTTTAAAACTCAAAACTTTTATTTTTATGTTTTTTGTTTTCATTTTTTTTAGTTCTAACAATTAAAATTAACAATTTTAATTTTATGTGTAGTTTTTACAAATTTTTTGTCATTTTTTAAATATTTCAATTAGCTTTCAAAGTTTTCGTTATTTTAGTACAATACTTCGACTGAAAAGGAAATTTGAAATTTTGTCTTGGCAAAAAAAAAAAAAAAAAAAAAAAAAAAAGAACAAAATAAATAAATATTTTTCATTAATTAATTAATTTTTTTTAAAATCTAATATTTATATATTTTTCAGCTTTATTTCAATAACCAAAAAAGTTAAAATTTTTAAAAAGTTTTCATTAACAATAGCAACACTGAAAAGAATATAGTATGAGACACTATATTTTCTTCCTATTTCAAGCTTGTTTCTGGGTTCCTGTCTTACCCGGCAGCTTTATCCCAGTCGTCCTCACTGAATCCCCCGTCACTGAAGGGGTAGTTTTTGCGGCGGGTTGGAGGAGACGTGCTGTTCCTCTGCTTGGTGTTACGCCATTCGTGAGGGTGTAACGCAATCCCAGCAGCCTGATGGATGTAGGCACCTTTGGAGGAGGATCAGGTCATGTTTCACTGAGGCTGTCAATAGATGACCAACACAGAGATTTATCGTGAGACGAGTAACGCTCACCTTGGCTGCTGTATCCGGCGTCGATTCCTGAGCCGTCCCATGACTCCATGGCCGAATCCATGCTGGGGATGGTGGTGGAATAAAGGTCCGACAGTTTATTGGTCTTCTGCGAGTCGGTCATCTCATCCTCGTTATCACTGAGCTCGTTATCCAGATCGTTCTCTTTATTTTTATCATCTGGTGCTGAAGGGGGAATGACAATTATCAGATGATCAAATATCATGTTAACAGAATAACAACAGGTTATGTGTGAACAGATTTATCAAGTTTAAACGCGTGTATTTTATGTAAATAAAAAAGCAGATACTTTGTATAAAATGGTAAATGCCTTGATTTCATTGTTAGAAAGCTGCAACATACAGATAATTTATGCAATAAGCCAGTATTTAGGTGACAAGTCAATGATTCTTATTTAATATGAGTAACTAAAACATACTTATTATGATTATGATTATTATGATTAATTAAACACTTCGATAATTTGATAAACTACTTTATTAGTGAAAACATTTTGCCCCAATTAACTGTAATAAATATTATTAAATAGCAATGTAAAGAAAATGTATATAAATGATATTTAATGATATGTATTACAATTAATTGGAGAACATTTTTAATAGAGTAGCTTATCAAATTATCAAAGTAGTCAGAAGATGCCAAAATGGGGGAGAAACATATTATATTATATTATATTATATTATCTTACTGATACTACTACTACTACTACTACCAATAATAATAATAATAATATTAATAATAATAATAAAGATGTAAATGTAATGGTTCTGTTCAAATAAAACTTAAACTTTTTCTAATTATATTTATTAAAATTAATTGGGGGGGAATGTTTTCACTAACAGAGCATCTTATTAAACAACCAGAAGACCCCAAAATAGGGGGAATGAGGAGAGAAATGTATTATATTATAGTATACCATATTACATTATATGAAAAGATAGATAAAACATGTAAAATATATTATATATTTTTTCCCATAAAAAATAAGGCCTATTTTAGGACCGTTAAGTGCATACAGTAGTGTATAGTTTGAGACGTACTGTCGGTCTGTTTCTTGATCTTGAGGGTGACGGTTTCTCCTGCCATCTGCAGCAGGTGTATGGCTTCACTGAGCGGCTTCCCCTTCAGACTGACGCTGTTGATGGCCAGAATGCGATCGCCAACGTGAATGGCTCCAGTCCTGTGACAACAGACAACAACCACACAATGTGCAACCATATGCATTAAGAAATATTCATATGAAATCTTTGCAATTTAATATTAAATGCTTGAAAATGATGCTAGGAGAGGAAAAGGTCATACAACCATTAAAAAATGAACCATTCAGGGATATGGGAAGCCAAACACACCAAATGTGGACGAAACTGTGCAGTGAAAACAAGCATATTTCCGCGGAGCAGTGATGAATTAAGAAATGCCGCGCTGGTGAGATTAGGTTGTGCCGCTCGGTCCACTGAGCTCTGTAACATTGCTCCGTTTCGGCTCACATTTGGTGTGTTTGGCGTCCCATTTAGGGTGGATCAGTGTGACCTGTGGCTCACCTCTCAGCGAGACCCCTCTTGGTCAGGCCTGAGATGATGATGGGGTCAAAGGGCTCCTCGGTGCCGGAGATGGTGATGCCCAGCGGGCCGCCGAACCTCTTCAGCTCCACCGTGTAGATGATGGAGCCTGACGACTCCTGCTCGTCTGGACCACAAACATAACACTTTACCAGTTGGTCAGTCAAAAGAGGCGTTTCTACTGTTCGGTATCATTTTGAGGATGCTTTGGAAATGTATTCAGATCATCATATTATGAATATTCAATGAATAATTCAACAATGTGAACAGAGGAGCTCGGCATTTACATTTTCTCTTGATTTGCTCTTGGAGCTGGAAACAGGTCAGACAGATATTTTCATTTCAAAGCGACCATGAGACACTTGAATCGATTCCTCTGCTATTTTGACCACAGACTGTGTTTCACCTCATAACAGAAAAGGAACTTTTCTAGCAACATGCTGAAGCTGAGATGTCAATCATGTCAACAAAAAGTTACTACATAATTCCCATTTGAGTAATTTGTATAGTTTTGATGACTTTACTGTTGTTCTAAAATGTGGAAAATAGTAATAATAATAATAAAAAAAAATAATAATTAGGTGTGGCCAGTGTTTGATTGGCAGGATTTACAGTTGCATCCTTGAACTAATTCACATTTGAAGAAGTTTTGCTGTAATATACTGACACCTAGCGGTCAAATGTTGAATTACACACTGACATGCATTCTGTATGATTTTCTAATTAGATGTTTAATATCAAAACAGTGTTGGATATTTTATTTTGGATTGATTTTGGACTGATTTTGGAATAACTTGGGTTATATAACTGGGTCATACTTCATATTTCATCATATATTTCTAACAGCCAAAAAAAATAAATAAAATAAAATAAAATAAAATGTAAATGTATTTTAAAAAAATTATATGCATTTTATTTTTTATTGCATTTTATATGTATCGTCATAAATGAAAAAAAAGTAATAAATGACAAATATTAAAATTTAAAAAAAAATGTGTATTCTAATTATATATATATATATATATATATACACACACACACACAAACATCAGGATTTAGATTTCTATGAACAAAAAAAAAAACAATAAAAATAAATAAATAAAATAAAAGGGATACTAAAAGATTTGTATTTCTAAGAGGCAAAACATTCATTTAGAATAATTTAGCATAAAGAAAGCATATTTTGAAGACTCATGAAAATTTCAATTCCTAAGTGTTTGTGTCAGTATTGTAAAGTGCTTGTTCGTACCTGTGTGCCATGCTGCCTTTTTTAATGTCAGATATGATAAGAGGCTCTCCTGGTTTCTTACTGGCTGTAGAAAGATGGGAAAACAAATCAACAGTACAGTGTTTCAGTGTATCTCACACACTAAAGCGCGCGCACACACACACACAGTAAAACACACCCCAGCAAACACAATTTCAAGGCAAAAATGGAAACTCTTATCTGGATCCAGCATGAACGTGAGCCAGAGGTTCAAAGAGAATATTTTGCGTAAATGGAATAAAACATTTTAAGAGCAGACGTGTAAAGATTCCCAGCATCCACTGACTGTTCATCTTTTAAATGTTTTAAGTGTTTTCATCACGGGTAAAGCAAAAAAAAATTTATATATACAGTATATACACACACACACACCCACACACACACATCATGGTATTTAAATGGTACTCAAAGCCAATTCAACGAATACCATAATAATAATAATGTATAATACTGTATAATGTATTTATTCTATTCCAATGAATTAAACTTCCAGGGAACTGCACTGATAAAATGAGTCCTTTGAAGGTAAATATGTGTCTTTTGATTAAAAATATATATATTTTAATAATGACAAATTAAATTGAAACACTGAATTACAACACACACAATTAAAATTATTATATCATAAATCATTAATATAAAATAACAAATTAAATGAACATTGAAACAGTATATAATAAACAATAACATATAATATTAATAATATATAATATTTTATGGGAACACACATGCTAAGAAAATGTGCTATGAATGCACTGAGAACCACTCGTGTTATTTTCACTCTTGCAATCTCAAAAAAAAAAAACGTTTTTTTATCCATCAACAAGGTCATAGTTGGGGTTTGAAACCATTTTGGTTACTCTACCAAACGGGCATGTTTTTAATCAGCCAGTCTCCAGTTATTACATTATAGATCTGATTAATTGACATGACTGATATATATATACAGTATATGGTTAACGGTAAATTCCCCTACTATATACGGTGAAAAACTGTATTGGACATTACATGTATTGGACATTAATTTTACGGTAGTATACCGTTTTTGGAAGTGAAAAAGACTGTATAATTTACAGTGAATAACCGTAAATTGACATTCCCAGAATTCCCTGCGTTACATTTCAAATTTGACGTTTTTTTGTTGAAATAACTATGTTTCTTAGTTTTTTCTTATCAGTTTTGTACATTAGGGTTGTATGTTACACCTAATGTTGTTAAATGAATGTTTATTGCATTATTTCAGTTTCATGTGTGTTACCATGATGGTGTTTAGTGTTTGTGTGAATGACACTGTGCACCTTCTTTATATGTTATTATTTAAAAGCTGCTTGTGATGGGCTTTGGTTCATCATGTGACTTTCTCATCACCACCTGCATTTGGTGGTTATCAGTGTATTACAAAGGTACAAAACAGATTTCAGTACTTCAATAGGTTGGTATATTAACATTATATCAGTTAATAAAATTACGGTATTTAACTGTAAATTTAAGTTAAAACCGTAAAACCTAAAATGTTGCTACCATATTTCTTACGGTAAAATTCCGGCAACCACAGCTGCCAGTTTTTTACCGTAAATTTTACGGATTTGTTTTTTACAGTGAAAAGATTCAGGTTCAAATCTGATTTGAAAGTGCCTCACACACATTACTATACGCCAAGCACGGTATTTTAAGACGTTTCAGATGTCTGAAGGACAAGAAAAGAACTGCACTTAAACATGTGCGGCTGTGAATCTGACAGAAGTGGTCAGAGTCTGTTCACTGATGGATAGAGTTCTTTGTGCATGTGGTACAAATGCAAAGCCTGTGATTCATATCAACACGCGTGCAAGTATAATACAAGTTTAATGGCCTATGATCCCTCAGGGTTTACGCCTTACAGAAGCTTTAGAGGAACGTCAGATGGAAAGAAGCCAGCTCAAGTAAACAAGCCCACGGAAAGCCTGCGAGAGTCACATAAACATTTCCTCAGAAAAGGAGGCTCTGTTGATCAGGGCTAATATAATGACAAGGACGAGACGAGACGAGACGGGACGCCCCAGATCGGGTGTTCTGGATACAAACATGCTCCGTGAGGAAAACCGATATGCAGACGTATTTAATGACACAGAGCATGATGTCAAAATATTTGTGTGGGTTTATTTCCCGTGGATTTTGGGATATAAAGTTGAACTGCGTCTTGGCGAGTTTGAAAAGCGAAACGGAGAATGGTAAAATAGGCCAGGGAGAGAGGGATCTTAAAATCTCCTCCAAAAAAGATTCAGAGGGAATGGCTTAAATGTTTTTGGGGATGAAAACAGATCAGGAAAGCAAAAAGAAAAAAAAAATCTTGCCGACTTTCCAATACATGACAAGACTTTTAGAGTGATATCTTTACAAAAATAAATGCAAATTAGCAATCCTAAAGTAAACTTACTTAAATTGACCTTAAATGACACAAGCCACCAATACTGTAACACTCTGCTTATATTATTACTGTTATTACTTTATCTTGCTCATTTACATATAGCAGTTTTTGCATATTAAAATAGTGTTTTTATTAAAATCAAGTCACAAAATATTGTTTTAATCACTACAATTATGTAACATAAATGTTTTGTATATTTGTGTCTATTTTGTTCATATAGTCATTTTTTGGCAGTCGTAGTAACATTTGTTATTGAAACCAAACCATATAAAAGTCTTTTGAATATCTTTGCTACAAAAAAATAATTACACTAATAGAGTAAAATATAGTAAAATTAAATAAAATTTTCTATATTTTAAATGATATAAAAAGTAACTTTGATTGTAATTGGTTTTATTAATTAATTTATTAAATCAACATACTAGAATGATTTCTGAAGGACCACGTGACACTGATTTTAAAATATATTAAAACAGAAAACAGTTATTTTAAATTGTAATAATATTTCACAAGATTGCTGTTTTTACTGGTGAGCAGAAGAGACTTTCAAAAACATTAAAACAATTATTTTCCCAAACTTTTAATTGGTAATGTGTATACATACACATATTATCATAACAAACTAGGATCAAAGTGACTTGGTTTAACTTTGAACAGTTTTATTTTTGAACATTATTTTTAAGATATTTTTGTAATTACTTCAGTAACACAAGATTACTTTGTATATCTTAAATCTATTAGCACAAACTGTCGTGGCTATAATTAATATGATTGACTTTATTAGTAAATCAGATTATTACTATCCAAATTATCAGGAAACATTGCATGGGTGATGGTGGCAAGTGTGGATGTTAACCTTAAATTTATTAGCTAAAAAACATCTCGCTGAACATTTGTATGTCATTTGCAGGTTACTGTGAGACAGATAACCAAACATTATGATGCCTGAGTAGATAAGTTGTTTCTTCACATCTAAGTGGGCAGTTCTTACCAAAATATGCTGCAATGTTGACCAAGCTAAGTGAAGAAGATTCCCAGACCCTTGACACACTATTGAAAAATTAATAGTGAGATCTTACCACTGATTGTGATGCCCAGATCCACTCCTCTTTTCTTCTGCAGCTTCACATGAAATGTTCCACTGCTAGGCACAACAGATTCTGGCCATACATCAAAAAAACAGCATTAAGATGAAGTACAAGTGTGATTTTCAATCAAATAGCAATAAAAACTGAAAACAAAGCAAGAAATTCATGTCTTAAGACCTCTTTGTGGAAAATGTAGAAATTAACGTTTTAAGAAATTGGAAACCTCTCTAACCTGCCACATCAAACTCAATCTCTAGCGTGACCTTATTGGCCAGAGCAGCATCCCGGAGCAGCTGATTGGCCTCCTCCAGCGTTCCATCTTCTGTAGGAATTCCATTGATGGATAAGACTCTGTCTCCAACCTGGAGAAGCCCACACCTGCCAATCAAAATAAGATAGAAGGACTAAAATGCTCTAGAAATGGTCATTTCATGTTCCCTTCCTCCAGCGACTGAATCACTGTCAGTCCGAACACCTCTTAAAGGGACAGTTCAGCCAAAAATGAAAATTCTGTCATCATTTACTCACCCTCAAGTTGTTTCCAAACCTGTATGAGTTTATTTCTTCTGTTGAACACAAAAGAAGAAAGCTGGTAACCAAACAGTTGCTGGTAGCCATTGACTTCCATAGTATTTTTCTTCCATGCTATGGAAGTCAATGGCTACCATCAACTGTCTGGTTACCAACATTCATAAATGATGACAGAATTTTCATTTTCGGGGGAACTATCCCTTTAAATGGGCGGTTCCTGGCCAAAATAATGTGCAACGTGGACCAGACTTCATGCCAATAGTCAAAAGTCTGACTGAAAACCATTTCAAAAGTTGTTGATTTTTTTCAAACACAACAACAAAAATGCATGATTTACTTGTTTTCTCAGGTTTCTATATGCAAGCCCAGTGTCACTGTGGGTAACCATGTGTGCATGGAAGAGAACAACTGACCTGACATGCCATGACTTCCAGCCCAAACACCACAAATGTCACACACTGCCACAGTACAACACAGCTCAACACACATCAAATCACTTGCTTCATGCTACAACAATCTCACACCAGGAATGACTCATGCACTGAGCTTCAAAAACAAACAGAAACGGACACATTTACAAATCTGAATATAATTACAGAGAGTTTATTTAGGGCCTCATCCAGTGACGGCAAATACAGTAAAATGTCGAGCTTGGCTCCATTGAGGCCTTTGTTTTTGTTGGGTTTGCTGGCATGTCTTTGGAAAGAGTGTGTGATTGTATCAACTTAGTCTCAGACGTTTAAGATAAAATAAAAAAGAATCTCAAATAAAAAGAGACCCGTGAGACAGTTGGCGTACAGTAAGAAGAGCTATAGTTAGCAAAATGCTAGCCAAATGATAGCAAAACAGCTGAAATAGCACCTTTGTAGCAATTTGGTTCCACATGTTCCTACAATTTCTTCGGACAAATACAAAGAGACCCATGAGACAATTGTTAACATACAGTAAGAGTTTAGAGCCAATTAACAAAGTTCGCCAAACAATGGATGTAGCACTTTTGTATCAACTTAGCCAAATGTTAGCAAAAAGTTAGCAAAGCAACTGATGTGACAACTTAGTTTCAGATATCTCTTCTGAAATTCTCTGGGACAAATAAAAAGAGACACAAACAAAACACTTTTCGAGATAAGAGTTTAAAGCTATAGTTAGCAAAATGTTAGTATAAACTTAGTCTCAGATGTTTCTCCTAAAAGTCCTTTGATCAAATAAAGAGTCCCAACTGAGACAACTGTTGACATACAGTAAAAGTTTAGATTTTCGACTTCTGGTTTAAATCTTTGGTATCTTGGCAAATCCAAGAGCAGTTTGAAACATTATTGAGATTTCTTGTGAAACTCTGGATGTGATGTGAGATTACTAGGGTCTTTTTAGCTTGGGTGCATGAGACCCAAGTTAGGATCCATTAGCTCTCCCATTTAATCTCACTGCTGTCTAGGAAAAAGCATTTGAGATGTTAAAGAGATTCTCTTGTCATTTGTCTTTCCAGTGGATTGGAGATGGTCCTCACTGCAGAGGTCCTCACTCACAAGATCCAGGGAGCGTGGTTGGATCCAGATCCAACTCCTCCCACCTTACATATACCTAAACCTACCCGTCTCCACCCCCTGCTCCCTACACCCACCCATCTCCACCCCTAAACCC
>NW_015656599.1:189154-194476 GCF_001515625.1 Sinocyclocheilus rhinocerous
TTTTGTTCTGCAGTGAGGGGCTACTGGTGGATTGAGTTTCATTTTGGAGACCCTTCCTAAATATATCCCTCCCTTTAAGAGCGCAGTGTGTAGCAAAGACACATTCCAACCTCTTAAATTAAAAATGAAAGTCTCTTTCGTAAACGTTGCCGAGAAAAGGCATGATTCTTTTGCAATGCAAGTTTCCTGCTGAGTGTTGACCCAGATTCTGAGGCAGTATCACATCCAGCTTGATCATTTTCAAGCACCTCTCACTAAGTCAGTGTATGGCGGCTCTGCCGTATGGCATACATTTGAAAATACTGGTATCTTTACAAGATCTGCTTGCATTTTCAACAGACTCTCAGTCCGTTGTGGCACCTAATAGTGTGTTTATATGTGCTTGAGTGAGAGTGGATGGCTGTGTTTTGTGTACATGGTTGAGTTAAAGTTTGGGACATACCTTTCGGCCGAGCTGTCCGGCTCTATAAAGCGAATAAGAGGGGGTGCAGAGAGGGTCTCCGTCGCAAATATTCCACCTTGCAGCTGAACCCCAAACCCGTTTAGAGGATCTCCTCTCAGAGTGACCTCACTGGACTCGGTGTGTATTATCTGACCACCAGGGCCCACAGAACTTGAGGCTAAAGACACAGCTAAACAGAGAGAAATATCACCACAGAAATAGCATAAATGTACAATTGGTTTTAATCCATTAAGGGGCTGTTCACACACAATGTGGTTTTATGTTTAAAAATGTGAGACACAGGCCAATGGAATGAAAAAAAAAAAACAGCAACAGCAACGGCTAGAAATGCACTGCACGTTTTAAGGTTTTCTTTTAACGTGAACAGAACATTTTCAGAACGCACATCATGTGTGAGATGCTGCAAAAGACAGAAAACGTGAGGGCGATGGTCAAATAAATTCAGTGTAAACGTAAAATTGAAACTCTATTCCAAAACCAATAAAATCTATCCAAGATGGAGGAATGAAGTAAGATAAACGCAGAAGTATTCAGTAATGAAGTATACACAATTGTTGTTAGCTTAGCAACATGCTAACATCCCCACTGGCATTTTTTTAATGATATAAAAAACTGTTTAATAAAATCAATTTGATGTGTTCAATGTGTTCACTGTGTTTTTGTAATAGTGCTAAGAGTACTGTGTTGTTAACTTAGCAACATGCTAACATCCAACTCTACTAAAAGTTTAACCAATAGATAAAACATATTTGTTTGTACATGTACCTAATAGTGCCTAGACTGTGTTGTTAGCAAAGCAACATGCTAACTCTATAAAAAAAGTAGTTTAATTTATAGATAAAAATAATTGAATACCCAATACATGTGTTTATGTATTGTAACAGTGCTTAGCGTGCTTAGTTGTTAGCTTAGCGACATGCTAACATCTAACTACAAAAATAACTAAAATATGTCAAGCAATAGATAAAAATAGTTCAGCCTACCCTGATAGCACACGTACATCACAGAGACGTCTGCATTACATCTGCAAGATGTATTTTTTAGAGTGTTTGTTCATCTGCAGTACGTCTCTAGAACGTTTCCTATCAGATGTCAAATAGACGTTTAGAAGATGTCTTTAAGATGTTTATGATTTAGAATGAATGTAAAACTGACATCTTAGAGACGTCTATCAGATGTTTGTACGCAGCAGATGCTTTCCAGATGAAAAGATCTTTAACAGACATCTTGCAGACGTACCTGTGCTATATGGGTAATTAAAAATAACTGATTTGCCCAATATTTGTATATGCTATGTATTGCATAAAAGTCTCTCCAGTACTGTGTTCTTAGCTTAGCAAACATGCTAACACCTATAATAAAATTGGTTTAGGTAAAAAAATAAAAAAATACCTACAATATCATACAATACAACACTAACTATGCAACTACAGATGCCGGAAGAATTGTCTCTGGGACAGCGCAATGAATGCTGCTATTATAGGCTTGTAATGATGATTGACAGGACTGAATGATTAGGCTCCTCCTAAACCTACATTAAGAACTACATTTAATGCACCATTAGACCATTGTTCTTTAGCTTATCAACAAGCTAACATCTAACTCTACTGGAATCAGTTATGTGTATAGTCGTTTCATGAGAAGCCATTTAAAAACAGCCTATGTAGAACTTCACAAATCAGTCACTTATGAAATGCATTAAGACACTGTTTATATAGCACTGTAGTCGTTATATAGTCGTGTCAAACAGGAAATATCACAAGAAAACCGATCCAGTCACCTACATGAGCTCTTGTGCTCTTTTTTCCTTTGTCGTCTCTTTAGCATAGAGTTCCGTGGGCTCATGGGAGGAGCGGCCCGGGGCAGCGTGCTGGAACCCTGGCTGGTCATGCCTGATGTGGTAGTGGACCCAGGAGAGAAGTTAGTGCAGACTACCGCTAGAGAGAAGAGAGAGGAAAGGAGAGAGAAAATCAGGCGCATTTTAAAAATTTAAAATCAAAGAGATGGCAATGGTCCAAGAGACTGAGCGGCTCACTGCAGGTTAATGATCCATATTCTATTGGTCCCTTGCTAGTCTTTGCAGATCTATGCACTAAGCATTTGTTATTTAAGGGGACGTTATATTCGATTTGGAGGCAACCGCTGGGAGGTGGATGTCTGGGTTAAGAACAATATTCCATATTAACGTAATGCTATTTTACATGTAAATGAAGATGGATGACTTCAACTAGAGAGGTAGATTTTCTGAAGAAAATGGGAGTCGGCCAGTAAAAACAGCATTTTGGTGCAGGAAACCCAGACTAAAAAAAATGCTAAAAAAACCATAGAATAAAAGTGGGGTCATATTAGTGATATTTCATTGAAATTTCAGAGCAAAAAAAACGTCAATACTATTGTCAATATGAAGCAAAGGTCACAAAGAAGTCACATTCAAACCAAGAAGCTTTCTATTGGCCAATGTGGCAAATTCACTTGAACATCCTGAACACGTGAGAAATCTGCGAGGGGAACGTTTCCACCTTCATGGAAAACTCTCAATCGTGTGGGACTTTAGATTTCATAATTAGTACTTTATTTCTTATAATTGCGACATTTTTTGTAATTGTAATTGATTTTTTTTCTCACTTTTAAGCAAATTTATGTGACCAACTTGAACACGAGTGAAATCTGCAAGGGAAACTTTTTTTGCCCTCATGAGAAATTAAGGGCTACTATTTAAATGACTGGATAATCGTCCACAAAATTTTGTGTGAATTTGAACACAAGCGAAATATATAAGGGAAACTGTTTTGCCCTCATGTTAAACTCCCAGTCGCATGGACACCTTGACTTAATATCATCTGTGAAATGTTGTGCAAATTTGCATGACCAACTGGAAACACAAGTGAGATTTGCAAAATAAAAAATATTTTGCACTCAAGAAAAAATGTGTAGACTCCTATTTAA
Source organism: Sinocyclocheilus rhinocerous (assembly GCF_001515625.1). Taxonomy (NCBI): domain Eukaryota; kingdom Metazoa; phylum Chordata; class Actinopteri; order Cypriniformes; family Cyprinidae; genus Sinocyclocheilus; species Sinocyclocheilus rhinocerous. The sequence continues at coordinate 192,564 of NW_015656599.1, forward strand.
TGACTGGGTATTGTCCAAGAAATTTTGTGTAACCAACTTGAACACAAGCAAAATCTGCATGGGGAACTTTTTTTTTTTTTTTTGCCTTGATGCAAACTCATAATCTATTTGAATGACCAGACATGACTGCAGAATTTTGCCAAACAATGTTAGGTGTGTTTGCAGTAGTTTAATTGCTTTATGGGAAACTAGTCAAATCATCTTCATAAAGGATGGCAATTGTGTAAAAATTATGTAATGCAGTTACATTTGCAGTAATCCTGAGAGCTGGATGGATTACTGGAAGCAGAGGTCCATGTCGATGTCTTACAGTGACCAGGATGTTGAGAATGGCAGTAGTTCACACAGGGGTCCCAGCAGTGCGGGTGGTCACTTTTCTGAACTTTCACTAAACACACAAAATTAATTACTAAATTGAGGTATTAATTACATGATTCTCAAAATAAATAACAAAATATATACACATTTTTATTAAAAAAATACATGTGCACACATACTCTATGTGGTGTTCTCTCTATATTGCTTTCATAAACCCTCATTTAAACACTAAAAATCCATCATTTGGAGTCTTGAGGGTCTGTTGAAGTCACATTCGAGTGATAATATCCGTCTCTAATACTGGCCTGTGGAAAATGAATGTGCATGCAAAACAATGGGGAAGCTCATCAACAAACAGGCTAATGAAGTCCTGCTGCTAGAGGCAGGCCGTATAATTGAGTGCCTCTGTCTGCGTGTATGTGCTTGTTCTCATTTGTCCTGCAGTTTCTCCAAGCACTCATAATGCAGTAGGTCCGACAGAAGCAGAAGACTAAATTTAAAAGGAAAAGGATTAAGAATTTAAAAGTAAAATTAATTTAATGAATTAAACAAGCACACTTGAAACAAGTCATTTATTATAGGGCAGTGGTTCGCAACAGGTTTTGCTTCAGGAAGCAGATTCTGGACATCCAGGGATGACCCAATGCAAGGTCAAAATTGTTTATCATACAAAAGTAATAGAAAAACAAGTGTGAATTATATTAATATTACCATGAACTGCAAAATTATTAACAAGACACAGATTTAATATAATGATTATAATTATTTCACGGCTCTGTGGAATACTTGATTCTGATTGGTCAGTCGCGACATTCCGAGGTTTGTTATCCCTCGATAATAACTGATAAAAGCTGATAACACAGGCTCACCCGGATAACTGAAGTCGGCGCTATACTCTTGCTAGGAACAGCTTTTCTTCGTGGAAGCTTTGCGTTTGGTTAGTTAATTAAATATAATAAAATATTCAAACTCGATTCAATATTATGTGTACAATTATTTAATAATGTCACACTGGTATCGTGGACTCGCTCTCTTGTCTCTTGTAAGATTTTAAAACAGTTTTGTCTTAAATCAATATCTTTTATCGGCATAATTATTTATGTGGTTGTCACACCCCTGTGGACTGTCGATTGTGCTTTCTCCCTCTGTGTCCTTATTTGGTTGTTCCTGTCCTCATTATCCGTTAATCTCCTTATTGTGCTCACCTGTCTGCCCTTCGTTATCTGCCCTATATTAGTTCCTGCCTCTTGTAGTCTAGTTTGTCGGTTATTGTGAATGCCAATGTCAATGTCCATGTTCCTGTCGATGTTGATGTCTACCCTGTCTGGATTCCTGTTGTTTCTTTATTAAATATCCTTTGATTCGTCGTCATCGTCATCCTGCCTGTTCTTTAGAACACCCGTACCGTGACAGAATACCCGACCCAAAAGACTTCCGTGTTCTCCCTTTCGTTTGTTTTCCGTTTTTTTCCTCAGTGTTTTTCTTTCCGTTGTGTTTACCCCATTGATCCCTTCACTCGCCCCGAATTCCTCCTTCTCCTGCTGGAGCAGGAGGGCAGGACTCTCGAGGACCATACCAGACTGTTCCTGATGGTC